>NC_136517.1:47710069-47777569 GCF_053919585.1 Euprymna scolopes
ACGTCTTTACGGGTACCATTGTGTATTTTTTGTATTCGGCATTAATCAATTAGAATTAAGTAGACGCCACAGTATTTTAACCATAGACTCTAGACCAATTGATCTCTTTCCTTTTTTTTTTTTTTTGTAATTTTTAATATTTTTACCTTACCTCCACCTTAAGAAAATCTCATTTATATTTAGCGGATACAAGTACTTTTCGAGATATAAAATCCTATATTATTTACTTTCATACACTGGCCGCCAAATTAGTACGCATGAGCGAAGAACAAATCTATTTCTATCCGACTTGCCACCCCCAATTTTTTTTTAATTTTTGTTTCATACTATTTGCGAGTGGAGATACTGACAGCGATTATCAAGGTTAAATTTGGGGTTCGGGCAACAACAACAACAACAACAACAACAACCGTACTTTCTTTTTTATATATAAAAGAATAATTTTTACCTTAGCTCAACCAACACATTTTTCCTTAGAATTACGACTTTTGAAGGTTTTCCTCTATGCTGGGTAAGAAAATCTTATTTATATTTGGCAGATACAAGTAGTTATCGCGATATAAAGCCTTGTATAATGCATTTTAATTCACTGATCGCCAGATCATTACGCACGGGCGGACAAATCTAATTATATTCGACCGACACTGCCACCCCCAAATTTCTTTGTTAGTTCATTGTATTTGCGCGTGGGGATCTTGACAGCGATTACCAAGGTTAAATTTGGGGTAATTACACTCCCAACTTACAAAATGGGGTGTCTATTCTGAAAGTCGTTCTTAACATAAGGGTATTGAGGGTGACTATTCCGAAAGCCGAAATCTGTGGGTTGTCTATTCTAAAAGCCGTTCTTAACATGAGGAGGTTGTGGATTGGGTAACAACAACAACAACAACAACAACAACAAACTTTAATTTTTCTAAGAAGTAGGGAGCATGATTCCACCGTGCAATGCCGGTTAACGGGTCCTGCTAGTGTAATATATTTATCAAATTACTTTAAAGTTTACGGTATTATTTAAAAAATTAGATCAAAGTACCGAATAGTTCATAATAACCCTTTTCGTCGTGATAAGGATGTGTTCCTAATAAAAAAAAAAAAAAACGTTATTATTTCAGCACAATTTGTAAACTGCAGGAATGCCCAAATCACAAAATCAAGTGTTAACGTTCTTCTTATAGCATACGCGCTTATACACATACACACACGTGCAAACACGCGCACACGCACCGCACGCACGCACACATACGTACATACATACACGCGCACACACGCATATACACACACTTACGCACATACACACACATACATAGGCACAGTAAATTAATGACTTTTCATTACTGATTTCTGAACAAAAAAAGAAGATAATCGTTTTGAATTCTACAAAACCGATTTCTGCCGATGCCAAAATACGTAAACAGCAAGTAAAAGTCCGAATGCATACGAGCCGGCGTCAAAATCAAAAGCGTATTCTTATTTTATATAACAATTTACGTTTTTTCTTTGTGAATAACTATTTTTTTTTTTTTACTTGGGAGTCACCACTTATCAAAGCCTGAAAGCAACTTGAGGATAAGGGTTAATGAATGTAAGATGGTAGTGTAGTAATCGTTAATGGTCTCAGTTGAGTAGAATTTATAATTATGGAGATGGCTCAACAGAAACTTGTTTACATTGGATTTGAAGGCTACCATGTTATATTCAACTGGGAAACACGCCAGCGGAACAGTGTTCCACAGGCGGGCAGTTCTGAGAAAGCAGTTTTGTTCATGGAATTTGCGCTTAGATTTAGGCACAGATAATGTGGTGGAAATCATATATAGTGATTGTAGCTCGTCGAGTGTTTTTAGTGAATGTTTGGTAAAAGAGGGACTGGTATTCAATCGAGCACTTGCCATGAAAATAACGATAACGCAGGCCGGGCTCCCATGTAATAATGATGTTTTTTATTCATGGGAAAGTTAATAGCGAAATTGAGATTGGAATACAATTTTTCATCGGCAAACGACACGTCCTTCTTATTGAAATCTGGCAATGGTTCTTAGATTCCAAATTAATCAATTTGATGCTGAAAATAGAAACCGCCATCACACATGTAGAATGTTCAGTTTCGTAATCGCCGATTATTGATTCAAATGCGCTTCGTTAAATGTATCACAACATCACTCTCTTCAGCATGTTCAGATTCTAATATTTTTTTTTGTGATGCTAAAACGAATAAATAGAGTCTCAAAGCCTAAAGATCCCGCACTGTCGGCCAAGCTCCAACCTCTGCCCAATCACCGCAATGTCGCATCCCTGTGCCTGTTTTACAAATACTTTAATGGAATTTGTTCTGATGAACTCATAACATTTGTGTCCCCCTGACGTACATAACCCTGACTAACCCGACACGCAGCAAAATAAAACTTCTTCACTGTTTAGAGGAGTAGATGCCGGAAAGCCTTCTACTCAAATATTTTTTATCACTCCAGACAAAGCATGGAGCCACTTGCTCTAAGGAGATAAAAAAACTAGCTAACTAAGTCTTATTGCCATGAGAACAGCAATTTACCCCTTTGTCAGAAACAGTACGTATGGAATATGAAAACTAAAAAACAAATGAAAGAAAACGAACGTTGAGAGACTGTCGACTGTAAATCAAAAATCCATATTCTACTCTACTCTCTTTAAAATCTTACTTCTTCCCTAAGATTAGAATTCCCTCCCTGTTTTCTGCCTGTACTGACTGTACTAATCTGTTGAAGTTTAAATGTAATGTAGACTGACATCTTGCTGCTCAACTTCCCACAATCCTCCTACTAGTAGACACTTACGTTCCCAGTGGCAATATGCCTTGCTGGGTTGCAAGAAAGTTTTTTTTTTTTTTTAAATAATAGCCTGCTTCTTTTGTTCTAGTTCGTTTGACTTCTTTTTTCTTTCTTTTTTTTTGTACTAATAAATAGTGATGGGACGATCCCAACATTTTTCCGATTCCGATACAACTACCGATTCCAATTGTGATTCTTTTTAAATCTTTAAATATTTACCTATAGATTTTTTTTTAATTATGTTCATACTGCTTTAAAAACCATGTCTAATACATGCATATGTTTCTTCAAACGCAAAAACAAAGTCGTGTGTAGAAATGATTTTATTTTTGCTGTTCGTTTAAAATATTAATCATGTTAAGGGCAATATAATATAAATATAATATTAATCATGTTAAGGACAATATAATATTCTTTTCATTGTTTTGATTCTAGAGTATATATCCGACACAGACACAGTTAATCAACCGAAAAGCACATCACTCTAGATAAAAACATATAAAAACATATACGATATCAACGGATATATATTCCAGAGTCAAAATAATGAAAATAATATTCTGTTATCCTAGCCTTCATCATTAGTATCAAAAAGGGAAAAATTTGCTTCCTATAAATAAAACAAAAAAAAAAGACTTGTTGATATAATGGTCTTCGGCAAGTCGTTGCTCAGATACCTCGTTATAATAAATTACCTATTCCAGAAGTTTCTTTCAAAAAATTAAAGGCTTTTGGAACTTTCTTTCAGCTTATTGTTTTCCTCCTGGCTATAGCTTGGTCTTTTTTTTTTTTTTTTTTTTCAAGAATCTAATCAATAGGCACCCCCTGCCTTTGCGATAATCACTTGGAGAGATGCGAAGGAAATTACGACTTGTCAAGGACTGAGGCCTCTCGAGGATAAGGATTAATGAATGTAAGATCGTCAGTGTGACAACAGCATAGTGATTGGTAATGGGGGAAATTGGGTACAATCGATTATTTAAAGGGACGGCTTGACAAGTTCTTGTTTACAATGAACTTCGAGACGTAGAAATTTCCAGATAGGTATCTGGGTACGTGTTTAATCCACTGGGATAGATGCGCCCCTCAGCCTTCTTAAGACATGCCTCTAGGAGAAGGAAAATTTTGTAAAAACCTGATGTCTACTGACTGCTCTGTCTTGTGGAGGCCATTTAACCAACTGATATTAACAGTTGTACCAAAAACTGTGGTTGGTTCTGCACAAAGCCTTCATCACTATGAACATATTAAGTGTGGATTTTCAAACCACTTGTGACGAAATCGACGGGAGTTTCACACTGTTCTCATCTTGTCATTTTAACAACGTTTCGTCCAATGTAACCTCCGACCTTCTTAGAGTGTTTCAGGTGCAATGACCTGTGGCGCAGTGGATAGAATATTTGGTAAAATCCAGTTGGAAAAGTTACACTCTTCTAGAGGTTGAATGTCCAACCTTCAGTGCTGGCGAAACTAAAAAATACAATTGCGAATTAATTCTATTCGATTATGGCTGACGGAACGAGAACATGCTACCCATATAGATTAAATAAAAGGTCCCGTTCAAAATTCTGTGCAGGTTTCCGAGTTTGATAGAAAGATTCCAGAGTTCAATAAGATACACATAAAGAAGGTCGAGGGTTATATCGACTGAAACGTTGTTAAAATAAGATTCGAGATGAGAACAGTAGCCCGAAGAATGGAAATAATACGAAGTCTGATTAAGTTTGTTACAACACTACACTATTGCGAAGTTTATTGATTTTTCAAATTCAGGAAAAGATAAAAGCGAAAAGCAATGTCTTTGGTAAAACCTTCCACATTAGCATTTAACTGCTATTCATTCGAAATGTCAGAGCTGTTTTCAGCCCGATCGTATAACAATGGCTATGATCTTTTCAGCCGAAAACTTCAGGGCAAAAATGCGGCCACCAATGGGTAGAAATGAACCAGGTTTTCGTGGACTTGGCGGAAGGTTTCGACACTGTGAATGAAGTAACGTGAGATAATGCTCAGTAAACCCGAATGATCACCAGTGCTTAGACAAGCTCATTATCAAATTTGATCACGTTGGGAGGTCACCATTTTATATGAACTAATATTGATATTAATTGAAAGATAGAATACTGCTGCCATATCTGGAGAAGTACCGCTCAGAACACGATTCTTTGCCTTGGGAGAGTAGTAGAAAATCGACTTTGCAATTTAATGGGAGATGAACCCTTTCTGTTTCGTTTTTTTTGGGGGAGGGGGGTTATCTCTTTTCTCACATATACGACAAAATCACGTTGACACACCGGTTCTCGCCAGATCACCGAAGTTAAGCAACAATGAGCCTGACCAGTATCAGATGAGTGACCATTTGGGAAGACAAGGCGTTGTATGTACCGGGCCGAGTCGTAGAAATTTCCAGGTTGGTATTTGGGGGTTTATTTAACTCACGGGGAAGATACGCCCCCGAATCCAGACGGAAAGCAACGGGAAACTACCGTCTTTACTTGTCCTCCCGAGATTACCATGGCTCTACAAGTTGGAGAGCCGTGGACGTCGACGCTGTTAAAATAGCAGAGTCGCTGCATGCATGCTTCTCACAGAAATAACGTTTCTAGCATTTTCTCGATCTTTATTTTAACGGATTAGACTCGATTAAGCTCTAATATCTAGTTCCTCATTGTAAGAAATTCACAATAAGAATTCCTTTTCTAATTGCCCTATCTTCTTCCGTGTACCTAACCTCAGCACTCTGACAGACGTTAAAAACATTTAAAAAGGATAAAGGTTTAAATTTCAAGAGTACTTGTCGCGGTTAACGGTAGCCGAATGGATTGGGTCCTTGCTAATGAAGCCTGACATGGCTTCTGTTGCCGGGTTCGAATCTATCGACTGGTGTTAATCGTAACACCCTGTACTGATGATTTCCGAAAAGACGAAACACTAGTATCAGTAGGCTTTTAATAATTATTGTAGTATATATATATATATATATGTATATATATATATATATATATATATATATATATATATATATATATTCGACTCATCTAACAATACGGAGAGAAATGAAAGCTGTAGTTAAATCGACTACAGCTGCTCTCCGACTGCGACCTGCGACCGCAGTTGTAATGCTACAAGTACTATAACTTGAAATCCGACTATTGCTGCAACTAATAAAGCCACAGTTTCTTATAATACGTGTAGTCCAGTTCAATAAAACTACTCTTATGACAAAATCCGTCCAGAATTCTAATCAACTTATGTTTGTTCGACCGTATGCAGTTTTTCCCAAAGATTACAAGTCACATACACGCACACACTTGCGCTAACACACACACACACGCACACATACATATATATATACGAGTGTGTGTGTGTTAGCGCAAGTGTATATATATATATATATATATATATATATATATATATATATATATATATATATATATATATATATATATATACCGATCCAATATGGCGACGTAAGAATGTTTCCCCACGTGTGTTTTGAATTTAATTTTTTTCGGGTATGCCTATAAATACTACACTAAGTGTTTTGTTTTGTTTTTCTTCTTTGTTTTTACAGAATTTAAATATCCTTATATCGTGTTATCGTTTTTCTTTGCTTTTTTTGTTTTCATTTCATATAAAAAAAATTTCAAACACTTTTTTCTCTGGGGAGTTGTTTATTAGTGTTCCGCAATTCAATGAAACTGCTGACTGTTAACGGGATGGTTCTAGGGTCAATCCTCGACTTGGGAGATGTGCTAGTCTAGCGGCACTGATGAATTGTAATACAACGAAACAGGACTATATGTCGATCACTATATATATATATATATATATATATATATATATATATATATATATATATATATATATATATATATAACGAAGAATTAATAAAACATGTAAAAAAAAACTTTAACAGGAGTTAAAAACATATTTAATTTTCAAAAAGGAAACACAAATTAAGTGGATTGTCCTTAACCCGCGGAGTTTCTAAAGAAATACTTTCCTTCTCATTAGAGAGTAGGAATTAACAAAATGCGGAATCGGATTTTGTTTTGAACCTATTTAATGAAACTGCAAGTGAGCCATAGAGCTTTTTTTTCTTCTTTTATTTTTTACACAGTGATCACCACTTATCAAGGCCCGGAAGCCACTCAGGGATAAGGGTTATTGTAAGTACAGTACGTTAGTGTAGAGATTTGATGAAGTGTTTACTTAAGGGGGCGGTTCATTAGGAATTTGTTAACGTTGGACTTGAAGACATCCAAGTTGTAGTCCGGTGGGAAGCAGGTAGACGGAACAGGGTTCCACAGGCGTGCAGTTCTAAGAAAGAAGCTTTGTTCATGGAATCCACGTTTTGATTTAGGCACAGATAAAGAGTGGGGGAAATTTTTCACAGTGGATTCGGCTAGACGGGTGTTTTTCGTAAAAGATTGGCGAGGGAGGGACCAGAGATTGGAGTTCAGACGAGCACCTGCCATGGGAATAACGATAAAACAAGGATAGGCTCGCAACATCTCTTCTGTGGGAGAGAGGTTGCAGGGTAGGGAAAAGGGCATCCCTCCACTAAGCCACGAAGTCTATTTTGCACTCCGTCAAGGAAGGATAGGCTGTTTTTAGCAGCTCCTGCCCAGATATGGCAACAGTATTCCATCCTTGGACGTACTTGGCTTTTATATAGATAGAGAATTGCATCAGTAGTGAGATATCTTCTGGAGCGGTATAAGGATTCCACCATCTTTCCAGCGACCTCGGCAACAGATTTGATGTACGTGTTCCATTTCAAATCAGGAGTAAAGGTCAAATCCAGAAGCTTGTTAAAATACGGGGCCTCACCCAGACGAGAGCCATCCATCACAATTGATGCCAGATGGGGATCAGAGCGTTGATGATATAAGGATAGGAGTTTGGTTTTGGATGCATTAAAGGTAACCAGCCACGTCTTCCCCCACTGAACCACGCGCTCGAGATCAGAGGAGAGAGAATCAGAGAGAACTTTGTCATTTACAGCCTTTGATGTGTTGCCGTAGATGGTCGTGTCATCAGCATAGATGTCAACGAATGATTTAAGTATGTGTTTAGGGAGGTCATTGATGTAGATCAGGAAGAGAGTTGGGCCCAGGATTGACCCCTGAGGGACTCCAGCATTTATATTGCAGGCCTCCGATTTTTGTCCATCTACCACTACTCTTATGAGCCTATCGGAGAGAAATGATTTAATGATTGAGAAAACATTTCCAGTTATTTCCGTAGCTGGAAATCTTGTGAAGTAGACCCTTATGCCATACCTTGTCGAAGGCCTTTGATATGTCAAGAGCAATTGCCCTAGAAAGGAAGCCTTTGTCAAGAGATTCACTAATCCTGTGGGATATAACCGTTAGCACATCTGCGGTAGATCTTGCAGAGCGGAAACCATATTGTGTGTCACTAAGAAGGTTGTTCCTGCTGAGGTGGTTGACTATTTCTCTATTTAATATGGATTCCAGCAACTTACTCATAACACACAGGAGACTTATTGGTCTGTACTGAGAGGGAGATGACTTATCACCTGAATTCTTAAATACAGGGCAAACTGAGGAGGTCTTCCAGGGAGTCGGAAAGCACTTCTCCTTAAGGCAGCGCTTAAATAGTTTCGTAAGTATGGGAGCGAGTTCTGGTTGAAGCTTTTTTAACACTATAATTGGGATGCCATCAGGGCCAGTTGCTTTACTGGAATCTAGGTTCTTGATTAGCTTGGCGACCTCATGCACGGATATTTGTATTTTACCTAGCTTGTTCTGCGTTATAGGAGGAAATATGGGGAGTTGATGGCCTTCGTCGCATAGGGTAGAATTAGCTGCAAAGTTCTTTGCAAATGGTTTGACCTTGTCTGATGCTGACGAGATGACCTCTAGTTCATTGATAATGGTTGGGATAGAACGCACACTTCTGTTCAGGATCCTATTTGTTATTTGCCAAAACTGGTGGGAACCAAGCCGCTGCTCAGCAACTTTGGATTTAACAGACTGGGCATATAGCTCTCTTGCATGTTTTATTACTCTTTTACAGTGGTTGCTGGCAGTCCTGAAAGCAGCTTTAGTCTCAGTGCATCTATTACGTTGGTAGCTATGGAAAAAGTGAATTCTGCGCGTGATAGCAGCAGCACATTCTGGGGAGAACCATGGCTGGCTGTTAGGTTTTTGTTGGAATTTTTTAGATGGTATGAATTGGTCTATGCCTACAATTAACCATTCGGTCAGATCTGATACTATAGAGGACACTTCCTTTTTAAACATGGAGTGCAGAAGTAAATCAGATATGAATGTACGGAAGCTATCCCAGTCAGCCATAGAGTATCGGCATACAGTACGGTGGAGGGGTACGTCTGGGGGCTTCTTACATTTCGTTTTTATCTTAACTGATACGACGGAGTGGTCGGAGGGTCCTAGAGGAGAATGAACAGAACATGAACATAGCTCAGGGGAAGTTGAGAGAAAAAGGTCTAGGAGGCTTGCATATTGACCGGGTGTATCGGGCACACGGGTGGGTTCGCGAACAATCTGAGTGAGGTCGTAAGCAATGGCAAAATCATGACAAAACCTCCCCTCATCGTCTGTCTTATTTGAATGGGTCAGCCATTCCACGTTATGGACGTTGAAGTCACCACAGATGTGGATGTTAGCCGAGGGATGTGCCGACAGTATGTGGTCTATTTTCTCAGATATGCTCTTAAAGATAGTAACTCCGTTGTTGTGGGGCCGATAGAGGGCAAATATAAATGCAGTGGTGTTAGCAAGTGCAACCCTGAAGCACATATAGGGTAAATTAGGATCTTCTCTAGAGATATCCCTGCCACATGGGAAGCCATCCTTAAGTAGGCACATATTCCATGCCCATGGCGATCTTGGGGCTCAGATTTAGCTGTTAAGTTAGAGTATCCGTTAATTATGAACTCATCTAGGGAAGTGGTCGGCCCTATTCCAGTTTCACTTAGAAATAATATGTTCGGTTTCGTCTCCTGTAATTGGGTTTCAACCTCTGGAAGGTTGGAACGTAGACCCCTGGTTGGAGAAGGAGACCTTGTAGTAGGGGTCTACGTTGGACGATGGGGTTTCTAGGTTTAATCGAGTTTTTATTCTGGAGATATTTCATGTTGAGATTTTGGGATTTGTGGAATATGTCGGCATACTTGGTTAGAGCAGTACAGAGAGGGAAAGTTTGGTAAAAGTTTTTAAAAAAAAAATAGTGAGGCAGAGGGAATGGTGAAAAAAAGGAAAATGATTTCACGTGAATGGATAGTCGAGTGGAGAGTAGAATATCCAATGACAGTAAAATCCAAGAAATATATATATATGTGTGTGTGTGTGTGTGTGTGTGTGTGTGTCTGTGTGTGTCTGTGTGTGTGTGTCTGTGTGTGTGTAACTATGTGTTGGCAAACCATTCGTATCGGCAGTTCCTAGAGTAGTAGAAGTTTGTAAATTACTCTTTCATCAGCAGAAACTTTTCGTCAAACTATTATAAATAAAATATATACGAGGGGCGTTCTAAAGGTAATGCCTCCTACTTTTATTCCGCCCGAATTAATCAGAGCGAATTGCAAATTGAATTGTTATTATAACATAACCTAAAAGCTTCATCTCTATTTTGCAGATATTGACGTTGTAAACTCTAAGAAATCAATACCGATTCCGATACCCCATTAAGTTTCGATTTTGCGAATCCCGATTAACTGTGCCAACGTTAATATAAAGTAATATATTTTTAAAAGAATCTGTGCGCGCGCGTGCACATGAATAATATATACATGTTTAATAAAATTGTATATATGGAACATACCATTATGAATTATGAAATTTATATCTAGGCAGCAACCACCGATCACCATGACAAATATAACCCAACCTGAGAATTCTTCTTTCAAACTCCTCGGCTTAACATACATGGGCAATATGAACTGGAACAAACACATTGAGGACATTGCCGAAGCTGCTGCAAATAAAGTGGGTTCTATTGTGCTGGAAGACTACTCACACCTGAGAGTCTCCTATAATTCTACAAGGCCACCATTCACGCATGCATGGAGTATCGTTGCCATATCTGAAATTGGTGCATCTATCACTAGCCTTTCCCTTTTGGATGGGGTTCAAACCAGAGTCTTCAATCTAATAAATCCCACTTTGTCACCTAAGCTCCAACCCCTGTCCCATCCTCGCAATGCTGCATCCTTGTGCCTATTTTACAAGTATTTTAATGGAATGTGCTCTGATGAATGCGTTGCACTTGTGCCCCCCCCTCGGCGTACATATCCCCGACAAACCCGCTTAGCAAAAAATCTCACTGTTGAAGTCTCTAAATGCCAGAAAGCTTTCTACTTTAATAGTTTCTTCGCTCGAACAGCTAGACTTTGGAATTCCCTTCCTGCTACCTGCTTCCATGTCTTTACTGATATGCAGAAGTTTAAATGTAATGTAAATCAACATCTTGTTAATCTTTTCCATGCATGGTCCCAAATAGTAGTCTCTTACGTTCAAGTGGCGATATGCCTTGTTAGGGGTGAACGTGAGTAAAAAAAAAAAAAAACAAGCAAGATGTCTAATGTGGATTTCTTATTAAGAAAAAAAAAACAATTTAGGGTTGCCATTAAAATCGTGCCATACACCAGAGAAAGAAAAACATTAAAATTTAAGTCTTTTTTGGACCAAGATTGCATATTTGTAGTCGCTCGAAATATTTCTTGATTATTATAAAACTCTGCTATATATTGAGAAAATATCCACAAAATATGTAAAAAAAAAAAAAAAATGTGTTATTTTTGCTATTCGTCTCAATATTCCCTTTGTGAGTTTCATATGTTTCTAGTTTCCTATATAAACATCTCGCTTAATAACGCCATTCGCCTACGCAAACACACGTGCTTATTACGAAGCAGCTCTTTTATTTTTTATTTTATTTTTATTTTATTTTATTTATTTATTTATTTATTTTTGTTTACTAGTATCAATTTCCTTATTTATTTTCTGATAAGTTCACCGTATTTCGCCGGTGACACGCGATTCAATTGAATTCAATATACCCACAAACAGAGCTAGAGCGATGTAAAAACAGGGAGGCGAGGGTCCTTTAAGAACTACAAAAAAAAATCTTCTTAACCACCAATTGCTATGACAACACCCTACCGCAGAGCCCATTTTTCAAACTCGTCGGCTTAACATTCACAGGCAACATAAATTGGAACCAACAAACTGAGGACATTGCCAAGGTTGCTGCACTAAAAGGTGGGCTCCCTTTACCGTGCTAGAAAATTACTTACACCAAAGAGTATCCTATATAAAAGCCTCAATTCAACCATGCATGGAGTATTAATGCCACATATTGGCTGATGTATTTAATACTTGTCTTTTACTCTTAGATAAGATTCATAAAAGAGTCTCAAATTTAATAAGTCCCACACTATCGGCTCCAATCTCTGTCCCATCGCCGCAGCATTGTGTACCGGTGTCTGTTTTACAAGTACTTTAATGGAATGTGCTCTGATGAACTCATAGCACTTTTGTTCTCTCTCCTCGACGTACATATTCCCGAATAACTCGGAGAGCAGCAAAATCCCACCCCTACACTATTAAGGTCCTTACATGCTGGTAAGCCTTCTACTCAAATAGTTTCTTACCTTGAACTGATATATTTTGGAATTCCCTCCCTGTTTCATGTTTCCCTGACTGTCCTGACATGCAATGATTTAAATGTGAACATACATCTCGTTGCTAAACTCCCCGCAATCGCTTGTTGAATACGATCCCAAATAGTAGCCGCTTATGTTTTAAAAGACAATGAGCTTTGTTTAGGTTGAAAAAGAGTAAAAAGAATTTACAGGATGAATCATTCAAATGCGATGATCACGCTGCATCCAGTACCACCTTGAACCCTTTGAACGTCGTCGGATGACTACGGCTTCCAGCAGCTTGTTCCTGTGCCAAGCGATTTGAACCGAAAGAGCGATTTAGTCAAATTCTTTTCTGGTACACTCCGGTACAGTTTCTATCTTAGTTAGCATCCATGGAGCTCTCCATTCAGAATATGTTTTTAGAAACAGTCGCGTGGTAGAATTATAGTTGCAGGAATTTAGGAATTCATATAGAGGAGTAGTACCTTTCCGAGATAGTCTTCTGTGTCGTCTTCGACTGGACTCCATGCGCTCATCACTATTTGGCGCATAATATAGCTCATTTTGCAGTTGCATTTTGCAACAGCCTCTCGTAGTGAATGACTGTCTGTGTGTGACGAACAGTGACACCCTTCAAGAGTTAATCCTGTTAATATGTATGGGTATGAATATACAAGGTGGCTTCAATAAGTTTCCTGACTTTTTCCGTATGGGCAGTTTTGTTGATAGTACACAAATGAAACTCTAGTCCCCTTCGAAGTGATCTCCTCCGGCTGCAATGCACTTGTATCATTCCAACAACTTCTGGAAGTCCTCTTGTGTGAGCATGTTAATGATCCTCGTCACACCTTTTTTCATCTCCTCAATTATCTCATAACGGCAGCCTCTAAGGTTTTCCTTGAGCTTAAGGAATAACAAAAAGTCACAGGCGGCAAGGTCTGGACTATAGGGAGGGTGAGGAACTATCTTAATGCCCATCTTGGTCAAATATTCTGTGACAAGGATGGAGTTGTGGCTGGTGCATTGAGACAGACTTCGCGTAAATCTTCCGCATCTTCAGTTCCTCGCAAATAATTATGTGCACAGTTCCCACACTGACATCAAACTGTGCACTTATTGTTTCTATACACACACCACGGTCCTTATCCATGAAATTCTTCATTTGGCCAATCAATTCTGGTGTCCTGGCGTCTTGCTCCTCCCACACATCTCATCAATCCTCACAGACTCCCTGCCTTCCTTGAATCTCTTATACCACTCAGAAACTGATGCTCGATTCATGCTAGATGCTCCAAAAGTCCTGAAGCATTCCATACGTTTCTGTGGAATTTTTTCCAAGTTTAAAACAGAATTTTATTGCATATCGTTATTCTAAAGTGTCCTCACGTACAGATTGCATTTCTGAAATTCACCAATTGTGACAATCAGGCTTTAGTAGGGTGTATTCCAATTCCTGCTGTAGCAGTTCATTTGAACATGAAATCATCAAAATTGGTCAGTCATCTCATAAAAATGTATAGCGATAACATACCGAATTTTCCAGAGTCTACGACAGTTTTAAATGGCTGTGCAAAAAAGTCTGGAAACTTATTTTAGGCACCTCGTAATACGACGGACCTAGGAAAGTGAATCTCAATAAACAATCCTGTTATTCCTATGGTAACAGTAGTTTCTGTAGCATCATATGAAAATGTGGCAATGGGTTAGAGAACAGCATGGTTTTGCAGATGATCGTTTTCTTAACAACAGACAAGCACGGTGCCTCAGTTAGCAGAGAACTATATGTATCGACGAAATATTTGTCCATTGTTGAGAGATTAGTGTTAGGAAGGTCATTCAGTCACACGTTTTTTGCTTCAAACTATTGCCATTCTAAGTGATTGCAAGTCATGGCGAACAGACTCCAAGCAGCTGTTAAAAGGCAGACCTGTACAAGCCATGAAAACCTGTCTAGAACTAGATAGTCAGGCAGTTAGTCAGGCAGTCAGCACAATGATGTTAAAGGCGAGCATGAAGCCACCTATGCTCAAGTGAGTACAGGTTGACGACTTCTAGTCGTTGATCGTAGGACTTGCACGGTGTCTATATGCGATTTCAATTTCTCCGATCGCTTTCGAGGGGCTTCCTGTAACAGATTGGGGTATCACGGTATAAGCGAGTAGGTTAACTAGGTAAATATGCAATTTCTGTGGAATTTAGAATATACAGTTTTGAAACAAATTGATATAAATTCAATGTTTAACAGATAAGAAATGTCTAAAGCAATAACAATCGAAACAATAACAAAAATGGATGCCTAGTATCGAAAGAGGTCTACGTTTTGGAACAAAAGAAACAGCTTTTTTATATAGATTGACGACCGATCGGGCGAGATAGTATTTTGACTTAGGGACAGATTTCGTTCGGAGAGAGATTTTGCCCCTTTGGAAAACGAGGGGACAAATGTTCAAAGATCAAAATTTGGCATTGCGTTCACGATCACCACGGTGTCATGAAATCTGAAATGAAACTACATTTGAAACTGTAAGAAAGGTATGCCTGTTAATTGTTTGTTTAAACTATAGTACTCTATCATATTAATGTGAATGTTTATTCTTGAACTGTTGCTTTTTTGGTCCCCCAACAAAAGATGGGTGGACTTTTAAATTCACCTTTGTCCGTTCGTCTGTCCGCACTTTTCTCAATAACTACGTCTCGGAATTTTTGGAAATTTTGCGCAAACATTAAACATGATATGAGTGTTACATGGAAAAGGGCTGTCCCCTTCCCATGTAAATAAGAAGAATGGCAGATAAGTGAAAATGAGATTAGAATAAGCCAGGAATCGAACCCTGTAGGCAAGGTTAAGAAATGGAGTGTCAGAAATTAAGTCGATTGTCCGATTCTTTTAGAAATCTAAATATTAAAAGGCCATTTGAAAGAATGGGCAATGCAAATTAAAAATGTATTGTTTAAAAAATGGGTTAGGTTAAAAAATAGGTTAGGTGAGGAGTCTTTTTTTGCCAAAAGTGTGTTTGGACAAACATATGAAAAGCCACGTGAAATTAGTCACGTTTGAAAACACACTTCTGACGTCATAGACAAAGGAAATTTCTCCATATAGGGTTCTATGGGTTCGGATTTTAGTCAGTCAGCAAGAGAGAGAGAGAGAGCCAGTAACAGTCAGTTGATCAGCCAAGAGTTGGCATAGTCAGTTGGAGAGGAGAGTCCTTTAGAGGCGAAGGGTAGAAGATTATCATCTTATAATGAACATTATGTAACCCTTCGAAGATTATGTGTCGTCACCACCATCATCATAAAGGAAGTGTCCCCTCCTCTCTATATGCGTATAAGAACTGTCGTAGATATATCCCCCAACCGTATTAATATGAAGTATCCAAGAATGATTCCATTTTGCATAAATATCTCCCTCACTTTCCTCATCGTTACCTCTGTATTACATGTACCCGTTTATATGTCCCCGTCATTTTTTAATATGTACCCCTATTTATGGAAGACAATAATACAACATGAGTAAAAAAAGGTAACATAACGGATTTTCCGGGAAAACTCCGGTTAGCCCCCAGGAGTGCATTTCAGGTTAAAATGGCTAAAATTGACACTTTTGTGCTCATTAAAAAAAAATTGATGCCTTGGATTTTTATAAACTTTCCTGAAAAGTTGTAACTAACTGATTTCTATATAATTTAGTTTGTCTATTCTTTGCGATAACTCCTGGATGTGCCCTAGGTATTCTTTTAGGGCTAATAAAAACACTCCATTTTTGGGACTATTTTACCATATTTGTCCAAAATTTTCTGTGTATGTCTATTTAGCAATTTTGCATGGTGCTGAACTCAAATTTAAATATGTTAAGGCCTTGGCGACTTTGGGGGCTAAATGGTAGGGAGCAAATGATGGACTTCGTCATTTCTTTTTTTTGCATGGTGCAGAACTCAAATTTACATATGTTAAGGCCTAAAACTGCACCGTTTGTTCATTTTCACCAGGATTTGACGTCCTCTGGTTACTTTTGGGGCTAAATGGGGGGAGGCAATGCTGAACTTAGTCATTTTGTTATTCCTCGTTCACTATGCACTCACGGGGGGGGCATGCATGCTTTTTATTTATCATATGTGCAGTAAATGCGCATTAACTCACGGCATGCAACATCTGTTTACATATCACTTCAACAAATGTTTGTGGATTGAAGTTAGTACCTCGTTTTAAGAAACTTTCTCATGTCCTGTTTATTGAACTGTTTATTGTCACCTTTTAAGCATGCCCACACACACAACGCATTGATATGCTATATGTGCATCGTATTTAACATGTCATTATTTGGTACCATAACAAGAACTGTTGTGCGTATTTTATACATATATAATAACACTTGCATTAGTGCGGTATATAACATGTGTGTAAGTTTATGTATGTACATGTCATCGTTTACAAGTAAGATATATAACACTTCGAGCTGCCAACTGCTCCAAACTGGACACTTCAAAGCCAATATTGTCCGTAAACTGTCCCTAGCTGCCACAAAACTCACTATTACTCCTAAAACTGCTTGTAAACATACTCTAAATGTATTCACTTCCATTGTTCGGTCCTTTGTTCCAGTTAACTGCCACACCTTGATTAACAATCCTATTTTTGTTCCCTTTGTGTGCGTTGGTGAACAACTTCCTATACTTTTGTTCTGCTGATAAACATTTTCTCTTTTTTTGTAATATTTTCTGATAACGCGTTTCACCATCGTTGATGATGAAATGAGCTTACGTTTAATTTTTCTCTCTCTCTCTCTCTCTCTCTCTCTTAATTATCCAGCTTTCAAATGACATTAGTCATCTCATGGAAGGATTATGAAAAGAAGGATGTGTTATTGTCTTTTAAACACATACACATACAGGAAAATGCGTACTGGGAAGAGTTTGAACGCCTACCAGACACCATCCTCTAGTGTCCTTGGTCACTCTGTACTGTAGTTTGTCAGGGCAACCTGGCATGAGGATGCTTAAGTGGTCAGTTTGGGAGCGGGAAAAAAATCTTCTTTGCTCTCTTAATAACTCAAGGTTTGAGATGTGAAAGAAAATCTTTACTGAATACTTCAATAATACTACTAATAATAATACTTTATGTCATACTTTAAACTATTTCTTTTACGCTGCTACTACGACTTTCGCATTTTCTCTTCTTTTATTTATATGCGTAACCTCTTACTATTCTTCTCTTACGACGCTACTATTCCTACTATAACAACTACTAATATTACTACTTTCTTCTTTATTTAGGTTATTTATTTATGCTATCTTCTTACTTTTCCCTTACGATGCTGTTGCTGTTACTACTGCTTTCGTGGTTTTCCCTTTCGTCTCTCTTTTACGTAATCTATTTACACCATTCTCAAACACACTCGAATATTTATGCATCTTACAAAGAGACCATGTATAGCCTCAGAGAATCGCCTACCTCATTTCTGAGGTCTAAAGTGAAAAAGAAGGGAAACGGATGAAGAGATATTTTCCATGACGTTCCATTATTTCCTTTTATCCGTGCTTTCCGTATTTGATTGGAGTGTATGTGCATCGTGTTCGCATTCTTTGATCGGTTCTCGGGTTACCCGTGACTCGGGGCTGACACTGTCTTCTTGAAGGTAACTGGAGCTTTCCATCACACACGTGGGAGAATTAGAGACGATGACAGTCCAATCTTAACTAGATATTGTATTCATCTAAGTACAGATGCATCTTTAGAGATTCGTCTAGATAATGCTAAAAGCGTAACAAATTATATTCCGATTTCTATTCTCTCTCTCTCTCTCTCTCTCTATATATATATATATATATATATATATATTATTATTATTATTATTATTATTATTATTATTGTTATTATTATTCACTCACTAGTAGCTTTCGCACAGGTGAAGATCAAAGAGTTCCCTTTTGAGAACAACCTGCAGTGGTCTCTGAAGTCTGAGTGACAACAAGTTTCCCCAAATTTCCACTACTCTCTACCACTTTCGATTACATGTTGTAAAATAATTTGCGTTATCACAACAGCCATTTACCATTGATTTCTCGTTGATAGTGACCATTGGTCTTCACTGGAATTTGAGTGGCAATAAGCCTCCTCAATGTCCCAGTCCTATTCGTACTGATCCATTGGAGGTTTAGTCAGTGCTTATTCTCCTCGATTTTCCCATCCTTCTTGACCTTCCTCAATTATTTGGTGTCGTATCAGTTTATGTTGTCAGTTTTCTGCGGGTGAGGTAACTTACAATTATATTGTTTCAGTTTTCTTGATTCCATGTAGCGTTTCTTTGTGTTTTATCACTGTAGCAGTTTCTATATGTGCGGCTCCTACCTATGCCTCATGTGTATTTGTATTCGCATTCAAAGTTCCTTTATTAGTATTATTATTATTAGTAGTAGTAGTAGTAGTAGTAGTAGTAGTAGTAGTAGTAGAGGCTCACAAGGAGCTTTTATATAGGTCATCAAAGATCTTATTGAATACATCCTGTGGTGTTCCCTGAAAGCTGAGTGACAACAAGTCTCCCCAGATTTCCCAGTACTCTCCACCTCTTTCTATAACATTTGCAAAGAAATTTGTATTTTCACTACAGCTGCTTGCCATTGATTTCTCGTTGGCAGCGAATTATTATTATTATTATTATTATTATTATTATTATTATTATTATTATTATTATTATAATAATAATAATAATAATAATAATAATTAAAAGTTTTCACACAGGCCACCATCAAAGATTTCTCCCTTCCAACCTGTGGAATTCTTGGTGACAACAAATCTCCCCAGCTTTCAAGTAGTCACTACCTCTTTCATCAATCTCTGCAAATTAGTTTGCGTTATCGCATTAGCCGTTTACCATTGATTTTTCGTTGGTAGCAACATTGGTCTTCTCTAGGAGCATTCCTTTTCCACAAGCGCCGGCGGGAGCTCGGCGAATACTCAGCTGATGGCGACGATCAAGCTGCCTTTGGTGTTGTGGGAGGCCATGTTTGTGATGTTCGACGTATAACCGAACGAAATAGTCCAGCGGGTTCAGATCGGAGAAGGAGGATGGTCAGTGAGAGAAGGGTACAAAGTCGTAACACTTCTTCTGGAGCCAATCGTGGGTTTCTTTTGACTTGTGAGCCGGCGCCGAGTCCTGCTGTCACACCCAGAGTCTGCCAGCAGCCACTTGATTGCACAAGGGGATCGTCACACTCTTCAGCACATCTAGGTACACTTTGGTGTTGACTTCTAGGTTGACTTTGACGAAGTAAAGTGGTATGATGTGGCCCTCACTTGAAATCACAACAAAGTCCATAACCGTGGCCGGAAACTTTGTTTCTATCACCCTGGACACGTCCCTATTATTTGTGGCAATCCAGGGGTGCATTTTGATGATGCTAGCAATGGTTCTATGCTCATAACTTGGATTATTAGAGAGCATGAGCTGTACAGCGTCGCATCTGATCCTGATCGTTGAACATTGTGTCAATTTCAAACATGACAGATTTCTATTGCTCCTGTGATTTGTACACAACTGCCCACCTAGTAGATAATCTGTAACAAAAGAAGAATCCCGGTTTTCATCAAACGGAAATGGAACCATGTCATCTTTTCTAGGGCAGTTTTATCGTTCCACCCTGTACATACATTTGCTATTTCAGTCCTACAGTTTAATGAATTTTGGAGTTCTTTAAAGTTGACGAAACGCGTAAAATTCTATGTAGCTTACTTGTCATATATTTGCTTAAAGCTTACTATATATATATATATATATATATATATATATATATATATATATATATATATATATATATATATATATATAACCACTGCTAACCTCAGGTTTTATATGTTTTCCTTCTCCTATATTCATGTCTCTACGAAGACTGGAGTGCATCTTTCCGAGGAGTTTCAACGCGCCCCTAGATATTAACCTGATAAATTCTACGTTCTGACTTAATACATACAGCGCCCAGTATTCCGAAATGGTCTCTCTCTCACACACACACACACACACACACACACACACACACACACACATATATATATATATATATATATATATATATATATATATATATATATATATATATATATATAAAATATTATATAATAATAATTTATATATATATATATATATATATATATATATATATATATATATATATATTATATAATATTTTTTGAATACCAACAGACACTAGTCTTTCATCGTTTCGGGAAATATCAGTGCAGAGAGTTACTATTGCAGTCGGTTAGGAGATTCAAACGAAGCCACGAAGCCATCTCTGACTCTACTAGCAAGGAACAAACTTCACGGCCAAAATTAAGCGCGAGAAAGACAGTTAAAATTTAAACATTCATTATTAAATATCGAGACGTCCGTCCATAGTAATCTAATGATTATAATATCATTATCTGCGCATGCGAGCTTAAGTGCCCGACATTTATTTCAACTTTAAAGTGCTCAACAATAAGAACCGTGTTCTTAACGGGGCTTACATGATTATTACTATAATATTTTTTTAAATACCTGCAGACACTAGTGTTTCATCCTTTCGATAATCATCAGTACAGGAAGTCACGATTACAGTCGGTCGGGAAATTCGAACCTGATGATTATCGAAAGGATGAAATGTAGTTTGGAAATTATATATATATATATATATATATATATATATATATATATATATATATATAGTTTGGAAATTATATATATATATATATATATATATATATATATATATATATATATATATATAATTTCCAAACTACATAGTCGACCAGCAAATAAAATCAAAGCTCCGGAACTTAAAAAACACCACCAAAAATATCGAAATCCGAATGCAATTTCTATTTCAACCAAATGCAATCAGGATTTAAATTAGAAGAAAAGACCATAAAAATATAATTCATCAATACGTTTCACCCACTGACAAAAATAAATTTAGACTTATATATTATTAAAAAAAATTTAATCTAAAACCTAGTTGTAGAAAATAATGCCTTTCCCATCCTCAAACAACTAGAACAAACCAAGATCATCTATAAGTTTAAATGCCCGCTGGGGGGGGGGGTGTAATTCTTATAATAACAAAAAAAACAGTAATCACGTTGATTACGTCGGTTACACAAAGACCACGTTATCCCGTCGTCTTACCAAGCATAATGTAAAATCTAGTGTTATGCTACAACATGTACAGAAAAAATATAACTGCCCCCCCTCCTTAGAGAAATTTTAGTCAGCAACACACAAACAATACACAATGAAACCAACGTTAAAAAATTAAAAATTTTGGAAGCTATATATATATATATATATATATATATATATATATATATATATATATATATATATATATATATATATATATATAGTAATTTATAAAATATATATGGCGATTAAGCTACACTGAATATTCTGCGTTTCATCCACTATAGGATTCGTCAGGCTTATGCATATGTATATATATATATATATATATATATATATATATATATATATATATATATATATATATTTATATATATAGTAATTTATAAAATATATATGGCGATTAAGCTACACTGAATATTCTGCGTTTCATCCATTATAGGATTCGTCAGGCTTATGCATATATATATATATAAATATATATATATATATATATATATATATATATATATATATATATATAGTAATTTATAAAATATATATGGCGATTAAGCTACACTGAATATTCTGCGTTTCATCCATTATAGGATTCGTCAGGCTTATGCATAAATTACTATATATATATATATATATATATATATATATATATATATATATATATATATATATTTATATATATATATATATGCATAAGCCTGACGAATCCTATAATGGATGAAACGCAGAATATTCAGTGTAGCTTAATCGCCATATATATTTTATAAATTACTATATATATAAATATATATATATATATATATATATATATACATATGCATAAGCCTGACGAATCCTATAGTGGATGAAACGCAGAATATTCAGTGTAGCTTAATCGCCATATATATTTTATAAATTACTAACTAGCTCTACCTACGTATTGAGCACTTTTGTAGTAAATACTTAAAGTTTACGCATAAATCTATACTTTCCTATATTAAATTTATGTGAGTAAATGAAGTAGTTATATAGCTACTAACCATTTTCCGACTATTACTGCTAATACCATTCGTCCTGTACGCACAACCAAATCTTAAACATTCCTGATGATGTCTTGATGAACGATGAAAAGCAACAAAATCGCGACGTGCTTCGAAAAGACAAATCGAACTATGGGTTATTTATTAATATCATCAAAAAAAAAATATCATCAGAAAAATTTTAAAAAGGTATAACTAAACAAAAGCTCACTGTTGTCTTTGACAATGATTGTTTATATATATATATATATATATATATATATATATATATATATATATATATATATATATATATATATATAAACAATCATTGAAATGTAACATCTGATAAACAGATACTACACTTTGATCTTGGCTATATATATATATATATATATATATATATATATATATATATATATATATATATATATACTGCACAATCATGTTGACACACCGGTTCTAGCCAGATCACCGAAGTTAAGCAACGATGAGCTTAGCTAGTACCAGATGGGTGACCATTTGGGAGGACTAGGCGCTGTATGTACCACGCGGAGTCGTATAACTTTTCCCGTTGGTATCTGGAGTCGCTTTTAACTCACGGGGTGGGGAAGGGGAGACACTCCACAATGAAGACGGAAAGCAACGGGAAACTATCGTCTTTCGTTTTCTTCTCGAGATTACCATGGCTCTACAATTCAAAGGGCCGTGGTCGCCGACGCTGTTAAAACAGCAGGGCCACTGCATGCATGCATGCACATGTTTCCATAGAAGGTGCCCGACCGAGTTCTAAGTGTTCATTGTAAGACATTCCCAGCAAGCACTCGTCATTTACCGCAACGAAAAACACTATTATTTTCTACACCAGTATGCCTCAACGGATTCATGTCTGGAACCGCAAATATTCGTTCTTTGTTCTGGCAATGATTCCATCTCATCAAACCATATCATCGATTGAAATCTGGTTTTGATGAGTGATGACTCGTTTTAGTAATAATAATAATAATAATAATAATAATAATAATCTTCATTTGTATTATTGTCGAACTCGGGAATCTTTCCACCGAATTCTCGATTATGCGCAGAATTTCGAACAGAATCCATTATTTTATCCATGGGGTGAGGGTAGTATGCTCTCGTTCCATCAATGAATTTAGATAAAAATGACATCGATGAAAAGGGCACTGTAAAACATGGCACCGGTAAAAATGGAACCGGTAAAAATAGCAGCGGTAAAAATGGCAAAATGAATAAATAGGTAAAAATGGCAAGGTGACAACAGAATTTGGGATCTTTCGGGAGGTGCAGGTTAAACTCCAATTCTTCCAGTTAAAAATAGGGCTAAGCCTTCCCCTCACACCAAAAAGAAATTAAATGACTATTTTTTAATAGGCCCTCATACTGGTATGCATGGGAGCCAGGTGTTTTTTACTACAATTACAGTCAACAATGCTTTCTGCTAGTTTGAGCGATTATTTTAGTGAGCCACTTTGAAAAGTTTTTTGTGTGGGTGGAAATAAGGAATATACAACTTAATTGCTTCTATATTCACTTTCTTTCATCATAATTTATAACCCTACCATAGATAAGCATCACAAGGACTGGCATTTATTGTACTTGTCCCTTTGATTCTGTCCAGAAAACTTGTCATTTTTACCAGCTGCTAAAAGGCCCCTCATCAATATAGAAGCCCAAATTATGTAGTTTAATTTGGGAAAGATTTTTCTCAATAGAGAATGATTTTCAAAATAATTGATGATGATTGCAAACGTCTTGTCAGACGAGTGCCACTCCCTCAGACACTTAATGTCCATGAGCCCAGAAATGACCTTTTTTTTTCTTAGTCCTACTGGTGAATTCACACGCTCACGCAGGCATGATACTGAAGACGGTCATTGAGATCACCTATTACATGTTTCCAGCATTTCAAGCCTCCATGCGTCATAACTTTTCCATCGACACAGGACCATTTTTATAGACAAATGCCTGAGGGAGTATCTATACACAGGTGATGTTACAGAGTCTTAGCTTTGTACGACAGTTAAGTCTCTCTCTCGGTTCAAAATGTTGAGATCCAGCAACAAGCAAGAGCAAGATAGCCAGCAACAAGTTAAACTGCAGACCAGCTTAATGCGGGTACTGGTCTCCCGCTTTATGGTTTTTTAAATCAGAGATTTGCTTCTCCTAGAAAGGTTGCCTTCACCACGGCTTACGGGAGCACTCTCCACCCCAACACACAAACACACATGGTGCTAGTTGGCCGTTGACCCCTAAAAAGGGTTCATTCATTTATTTCAGCACGTTCCGTACTATTCTGCAAAAAATACCCAGAGCTCTAATAATATCTAAATTTCTCTCACAATAAAAAAGTTATAATTGCGAATTAGGGCAAAATATAAACAAACAAAAACAAAACAAAAGCACCGATAATTTCATAAATATTGGCAAACCAGAAAAGTATCCGATTCAAAGTTAGTAACACACGGTGTTTGATCAGTTCTGTCACTGATATTAAACTTCATCAGTAATATAACTTCCGCCTAGAGTTTTAATTTCCCAAGTTTTTTTTTTATTTATTGTTAGGTGAAAGTACAGAATAGTTAACAAAGAACTCCCTCTTCAGGTTCTGCAGCTTAAAAAAAAAATAAGACAAAATACTGGTAGAAATTCACCCAATAAATATTACAGTAACATTTATTGGGTGAATTTCTACCAGTAATTTGTTTCATCCTTATTTTAAATCATTATCGAGACCTCAAAAGAAATAACCCTACAGTGTCAGTTATTTTTTCTTGTTCTCACGTAACGCTTGACACTTGTAATTTGCAAATCAATTTTGTCAATTTTCTGTGATATAACATTTTTTTAAGCAAATATCTTTTTGGTACAAGAAAATTTAAAGCAGTGACCGCCAGCGATTAAATCATTGAATTAAGTTTTTATTTATAAGACTTACTAAAATAAATTGAATTAAGGTAAATATGGCGGCGGTAAAATTTTATTTAGGCTTTTCCCCCAGATTATTATACATAAATATTGTTGTGATGGCAACCACTTATTTGCATATGCGAATAACATAACACTATAAATGGCAAGCCTAAGTTGGCCTTGGTGTGTCTTACTCAAATGCCACCGGAAGAGACGCCGAAGAGCGTACATGTCCTCCCACCAAGACTCTCTGACTCGACACCGTCATTTGTACATATTGTAAATATACACTTATTATTGCGTTATCTTGTTGTTTGCGTCTTCATTGTATTTCCTTACTAATTATTGTTCAACCTTGCAACCACAAGAAATATATATTATGAAATAATTATTAAATTGAACGTTAAAATTTTTCTTTTCGGTGATTCTATAGAATTTGAACAAAACCAAACGGACTTTTTCCAAACTCAAGCCAAAAGGAGTTACCCCTATTTAAAACTAGGAGAATGGGAGCTTAGCCCACATTTCTCCAACGGTCCTAATTTTTGTTGTCAAAGTGATATTTTTACCTATTTATTAACTTTTGCCATTTTTGCCGGTGCCATTTTTGCAAAGCGCCTCCGTCAACGATGACCGGCTAGAAGTCTTAACTAATTTACAATTGTGTTCTAAGGACTGAACTTTTAACCTCCAGAAGAGAGTCACGTGTAACTGAATTTTACCTGCCACTTTATCCGCTTTGCTACGGGACCGTGCGAATAATTCTAGTATGAATTTTGTTTTTGGATGGACAAGCTTAGTTCTATATGAAAGCATGGCGTTGGAATTCTTTTTACCCGAATACCGTGTTTATCGTGTAAAAAATATACTTGTTGTTATTAAAATCTAATGGAAAAATCATCTGAACAATTTTTATGGACACATAAATCGTAAAATTGCCTTCCCGCTAACGAAACAGCTGTAATGAAAAAAATCCAGGAAAAATAAACGAAAGTTATAAAAAGAAAAAGTAAGTCTTTGAATTTCAACAAAGTTTGCACTATATATGCTCTGCACCTATAAAATAGATACATTGAGTTTAACTCGAAATTAACGGTGACTAGTTTTTAAAATAACAATCTAGACCCGTTAAACGAAAACGGTATACGTTGAAATTAACGATATTTCCAAAATAAACTTAAATATATATATATATATATATATATATATATATATATATAAGAGAGAAAGAGAGAGAGAGAAAAACGATACATAGATAATAGGGACATTATCTACAATTATATAAATGTAACTTTGTTTGTGTGTGTGTGAGTTGGTTTCTTATAGACTCCGAAACGGCAGAACAGATTTTCTTTAAAATTTACAAAACTTTAGTGTATAAGTCCGGGAGTGATCTTAGTTAAGTTTTGACTCAGAATACCCTCCGATAATTACCGATAATCGATCATCGAACCCGTTATTTTAATTTATCTATCATCGGTATAGCTATTTATTCCATGTCGTCGCTTAGCAACAATTATAGAACAACGAGCCGTGAAAATTGTACTGTGGGTAAGTTGATAGCGTGTCTTTTTTTTTGTTATTTTATTTATTTATTTATTTATTCATTTTTTTGTATGACTTGGTCTGTAGGTTCAAACCCCGCACGTAAATTTCTTAATTTTTTTTTATTAACTGCAAAGAATTTTGTAAGACTTGAAAATTTACATGTTTTTTTTTTGTTTTGTTTTTTGTTTTTTGCATGACGTGGTACGTAGGTTCAAACCCTGCACGTAAATTTCTTAATGTGTGTGTGTGTGTGTTTTTTTTTTTTATTGTTAACTGGAAAGAAGTTTATATAAAAAAAAAATGTTATAAAAGAAACAGTAAGTTCTCTACAATGTAATGTAGAATCACATATATTTTGGACTTAGTTATTGCATCGAGGCATGTGAAACTTCCTCCCGTGAATTTTCACGGATTTCGATGACACTAAAAATATAGGAGTGTGAAATATTCGTTGATTATCATTCAATCCGGGGCAACGTCGGGTCTCCCTGCTAGTCTATTATATTTGTAATTAATGATTCCCGAATTTACCAAAAGACGCTGTGCATATAACACTCAAGATGAGAATAGTAGTCCGAATAATCTAAATGATACAAATTATCAATCCTCATCTCCAAAACTAAGAAACATAAAGGTGACTATTCGTTGGATATTATACCAGTATTTATTCGTGTTATTCGGTTATTAAAATGTTCACAATAGATAATTATAAAATGTGTAAAATGTATAAAATTTATGAACAAAAAGAAGGTTATATGTTTTTGTGGGCTACCTACAAGTGGGCGCAGGGTTTTATGTCTCTGATTTTCTTCTTTTTTTTTTTTAGATTATTTGCATTATTTGGATTCTTAGGACTACTGTTGTCCTTTTGAGTCTTATTTTCACAACGGTTCGGTCGATGTAACCTCCAACCTTCTTCAATCTTTAAACTAGGGAGTCTGCACAGAAATTCGAACTGAATCCTTTATTTAATTCACGGAGGTATCATTCCCTTGCTTCGTCAACAATGACCTTGTAGAAGTTCTAAGTAATTCGCAATTGTATTTTAAGTGTCGCCGCACTGAATATTGAACCTTCAACCTCCAGAAGAGTGTAACTTTACAACTGAACTTTACCAAGTACTTTATCTACCATGCCATGGGTCCTTGGCATAAAGTTATTACTCAATCCCGAGCAACGCCTAGTATAAGATAACATTAATAAAATGTCCGTTATTAAATGGCTGATACGTTAAAATATGCGTGTTTTATATCCTGTCTGACTACAGCTTCTTGGCCAATCCCTATATACAAATCAGTACGCGATGGTGAAGGTAGAGGGATGAGTAGATGATAACCAGTGCAAGTGTTTTAATTGGGCAAATGACGCGGTGAAACTTTTTTTTTTGTATGGCTGCATTTTGCAACAACATGATGGCGTTCAGCCACGTTTTTTTTTTTTTTTTTTTTTTTTTTTTTTCACCGAAGCGAATGTCGATAAGAGGACGCTGTGTGCTTATTTGAAGGGCAAGAAGTTCAATGCATGCACTGCTTCAACTTTCGTGGCCTCTTCATAGCCTCTAATATGATTGGTTGGCTCGATATCGTCCTCTAAAAACAACGGATATCCTTTAAATGAAAATTGCTGTGCGTTAAAGTTTATAATGAAGTAAAGGTTACATAATCACCATTCGTGAGTGGCGTGCAAAAGAAAGCAGTAGTTCCTGTCATCCAAATGAATCACTTATTCAAATTATTTCCCCTTCTTATGATATTTCTCATGGACTTACACTTGAGTTTTAAGGCACAAAATAAGGGGCAAAACCTCCGAATACCACTAGGCTATAATTATTGCTAACTCCATTCCTCCTGACGCAGCATCAATCCAGTGAGATGAAAAATCAATCTGATTGGAAGTACCGTCGAATTAGCAAGAAATTAATGATGTTCGTTCAATGTTTTCCTTTTCCTAGAATGGCGTTATATAGAGTTTTTCAGATATTTCCATCATCTCCCACGCTATTATAAAGAGCAGTATTTGTGTATATTTTATTATATATATATATATATATATATATATGTGTATATATATATCATACAACAAATAACTATTTTACAAAATTGTGTATAAGACAGTAGTAGTTTCACTGTTTGATTATAACTTTTTTTTTATTTTTCAATTATTCTAATGATTTTTTTTTGCGTTAAACTCCTAATAAATTAATGTGTGTTTTATTTCTTCGTCGAATCGTCTTTGGGTGGCAATAAAAGTGAAAGAAAACGCTAGAGAAAATAAGAGAATTTTCAAAAGCCTTGGAGAAATCAAAACAAAACTGATGGAAGGCAAAATGTTCATTCAACTTGATCTTCGTCCCAAATCACTAATCAGTGAGATTAGAGAAGACAGAGACAGATCGATAATCACCGTTTAATTATATCTTTAACGCCTCAAGGTATCCTAATTTCTTATGTTCACATATAGCGTTTTTCCAAAGATTTCTCTCTCTCTCTCTCTCTCTCTTTCTCTCTCTCTCTCTCTCTCTCTCTCTCTCTCTCATCCATGTGATGTAAAATCCGTTTCTATTAATTTTCACTGTCTAGTAATCTACTCACACCAAAGAGCATCCCATATCTTTACAAAGTTACAATTCGCCCAGGCATGGAGTATTATTGCCACTTATGGGCAGGTGTATCTACTGTTAGTCTCTCCCTCTTAAACCTAATAGGCCCTGTAGTGTTGGACAAGATCCAACCTCTGTCCCATCGCCGCAATGTTGCATCCCGGTGCTTTTTTTTTTACACGTGCTTTAATGGAATATGCTCTGATGAGCTCATGGCACATGTGCCCCCCTCGACGTACATACTTCCGACTAACATGACAAGCAGCAAAATCCCACCCCTTCACTGTTGAGGTCCCTAGATACCGAAAAGCCTTCTATTTTAATAGTTTATCCCATCTGACTTTGGAATTCCCTCCCTGCTTCCTGCTTCTCTGACTGTACTAACCTGCAGAAGCTTAAATGCAATGCATCTCTCTACTCAACTCCCCGCCGTCTCTTCTTAGACACGATCCCAAATAATAGCCCTTTTACATTCTGTGATAATATGTATTGTTTAGGTGAAAAAGGGTAAAATAAATCAATGTTTACCACTAGTTCAACAAGTTGACTGGAACTGAACTTCTATTTCCTGTTCTTATTTTCAACTAAGCATTTTATATACTGGTGGGTTTACTCGCCTAATATTTAACCCTCTCTTCTCTGTAATGGATATTGATGTAAAAATATACTTCAAATAGATTACGTTAAGATTTGGAGGTTAGGTGGTCATTTGTTTGGTTTAATAGTGTCAAGAGGCCCAGCTCTGAGAAAAGCTACCGTTTCCTTGGATTTATGGGCCTTTGCTCCCTATCGTTGGCATGTTACATCACTTTTACCTTCTATTATTTGATTTATGCTGTAGATCATTATCATCCTATATGTATTATTATTAGTCCTGGGTATGACATAAAACTACATCCGGCAACGAGGCCCTGTTGCGGGAGCTCCAGGGTTTTGGGAGAATGTCACTACCCCTTAGTCGTTGCAGTGCTGGGTCACGCTTGGGCAAGGTGTAGTACCCACTAGCCCCCCTATTTAGGGTTACAAAAATCCAAACCTGGTCAACCATGCTCTTGGTAGATGAGGAAGGAATCCCAACGGCTTGCACAGCGGATGAACCAGCATTGCAGTGCCGACGCGGTTAACAAGGGTGATGTACAACTCGACTCGGGTCTGTCTCAGCCATCGGATGCGGCTGATTGCTTGTGTACAGACTGTCCTGACCCATTTTTGCCTCTGTACTTTTGCTTTCAGCGGAGAGAGTGCTAGCAGTACTGAGCAAGCTGCTTATTCCTACTTTGCTTAGGCTGGGAGAGAGGTGAACGTCCTGTGGCGATTGAGAGAGGGCGTACCGGCAGGTTTGATGATTTCCTACCATCAGGTGTCACATCTGCAGCCGGGATTTCAGAGCTCCGATCGGACTCACATCGCACCTTCGACACGGACATTAACCGACTTCCGCGCCATCGTCGAAATCGACGAACTGCCCGAGAAAGAGGGGGGGATATATTATAAGGGATCCTTAATTTTCCGAAGAATATAAAACACTGAGGCTTTACAATAACTTTCATTTCCTAATTTACAGCACTTGATATCCAAAAAAAATAGTCACCAAAATAAATATTGACCTGAATCAAAGTTGCTTCATTTTAGATGACCTCGGTAGTGTTTGAATGATATCAGAGGTCATCTCAAATTAAGCAACTTTGATTCAGGTCAATAATTATAATTATAATAAGTGTTTGAATATATGGTTAAGTAGCAATTTTAGTCATTTAGAACTGCTTTAAAGCTTCATCGCTCACTTATTTTCAGACCAAATTTCAAACAATTATAACAATTTATAGATCATCTTATCAGCTATATTGTGGAAAAAAATTTCAATTTTCGTTCAGTAAAACAAAAGTTATGATGAATTTACTGGGGTTCAAAATCGTAAAAATTTGTAAGGGGGTAAGCGAGGTTTTTATAACTGGTTTCCATAGCAACTACGTCGCTTCAGCGACTAGTGTTGCGACTACTTTACCGCTCTTGCGAAAAGAGAAGTAACAAGTGAAACAGATAGAATGAAAGCAGACGAGTGCCGTACATTGTTTTACATATCAATATGTTTTTTTATGGGAGCAAAAAAATATGACTGAAATTAAACACAGAACAAGTGAATTTTCTGGAAGCCTGGAAAAATCATGGATTACAGTCGAAAATGCGAACATGAAAAGTAATATGGTTAAGCTTAAACATGGAAAAGAAAAGGACAAGATATTGTAGTAAAAAATATAATAAATTTATAACTTAAAATATTGCAGCATTAAGATTTGTTTTTCTAAACTTCAATTTAACATTATGTAATCAATTCTTAATGCTGCAATATTTTAAATTATAAATTTATTATATTTTTTTACTGGAATATCTTGTCCTTTTCTTTTTATGTTTTAGCTTAACCATATTACTTTTCATGCCTGCATTTTTCTATTGTAATAATGTATTGCTTTTATTTAAACGTGCTTGTTGTGTAACGTAATTGCTGTGTAGTAAAAGAGACGTTGTTGTTTGCTTTCTTCTTTTGTTCTGATGATAGAAATTTTAATCTTTGCTCTTGTGTTCGTATTAACGTAAGAAATATAAAAGAACGCTAAAAGCATACGAGCTCAATGGTGATATGCGTTCCGGTGTTTTATTCTTTTATAACATTGTAAAGTTACATATTATATTGTCGTATTTCCATCGCCCGCTAAATCCAAACGTAGATTCCATGAGCAAAGCCTCTTTCTTAGAACTGCACGCCAGTGGAACTCTCTGCCGCTTGCCTGTTTCCCACCTGACTACAACTTGGGCGTCTTCAAGTCCAACATAAACAAACTCCTGACAAACTGCCCCCTTAAGTAAGACACTCTATCAAAACCCCCAATACTAATGATTACTACAATACTATCTCATTGATTACTGTACACGCAATAACCCTTATCCCTGAGTGGCCTTCGGGCCTTGATAAGTGGTGACCCCCATGTAAAAAAAGGTGGGCAAAGAAAGAGAGGGTTCCGAAATAGATTTAGGAACCCAACCAGCTCGTTTACAAAAGAGAAAGATTTTTTCTCTCTTCATTACTACGTGTCACTTGGGACTTCTTGTCCATGATGCCATATCTTGACACGTGACCACAATTCTATATCTTGACACGTGACCACAATTCTGATCTTTTAACTTCTGACGAGATTCTTTTCATTTTTCTCCTTAACTTAATCTTATATGGAAAATGCAGTTCTCACTTTATTGTCTAATACCCAAATCAATAATCGCTACACTATATATAATCGCTAGTGTACGATAAGGAGAGTAAGATTATGGTGTAAATAAATAAATGACTTAAATAAAGAAGAAAGAAGAAAAGCGAAAATACTAGTTTAGTAGTAGTGACTAAAATATGGAGAATCCATTTAATTTTAAGTAAAATGCGAGTTTTAAAAACCAACAGAGTATGAGACCATTCTTCCTCAGGATGTTTTATATGGTTGGGGAAGAAGTGAGACGATATATTTAGAAAAGTGGAATAGACCTAGGGAAAAATATTAGTAGCCGCGGCATAAGTGAATGAGACTAAGGAGTGGTGTAGATAAATAAATGACCTAAATGAAAAAGAAAGTAGTAGTAGTAGTAGTAGTAGTAGTAGTAGTAGTAGTAGTAGTAGTAGTAGTAACATCTCAAGAGAAGAATAATGCAAGGATGGTGCAAATAAATAACAGAAGACAAATGCGGAAGTAGTAATTGTAATCGTAACGCAAAAGAAAGGGGGTCAGTGACACACCGTAAATAAATACATGACTTAAATAATAAAGAGAAAATACTAAGGTGGTGGTGGTGGTGGTAGTAGTAGTAGTAGTAGTAGTAGTAGTAGTAGTAGTAGTAGTAGTAGTAGTAGTAGTAGTAGTAGTAGTAGTAGTAAGGAGAGTATAAGGATTACATTAAACTGCATTTAAAATTATGGGTGTAGAGATATCATGTTGGCGGAAAAATGTTTGAGGGAAGGAGAAATGAGACGATATATTTACCGTTCTTGCGAAAAGAGAAGTAACAATTTTCCTGTTTCCTGCTTCTCTGAGTGTCGGACAAGATCCAACCCCTGTCCCATCGCCGCAATGTTGCATCCCGGTGCTTTTCTTGCACGTGCTTTAATGGAATATGCTCTGATGAGCTCATGGCACATGTGCCCCCCCCCCTCGACTTACATACTTCCGACTAACATGACGAGCAGCAAAATCCCACCCCTTCACTGTCGAGGTCCCTAGATACCGAAAAGCCTTCTATTTTAATAGTTTCTCCCATCTGACTACTAGACTTTGGAATTTCCCCCCTGTTTCCTGCTTCTCTGACTGTACTAACCTGCAGAAGCTTAAATGCAATGCATCTCTCTACTCAACTCCCCGCCGTCTCTTCTTAGACACGATCCCAAATAATAGTCCTTTTACATTCTGTGATAATATGTATTGTTTAGGTGAAAAAGAGTAAAATAAATCAATGTTTACCACTAGTTCAACAAGTTGACTGGAACTGAATTTCCATTTCCTGTTCTTATTTTCAACTAAGCATTTTATACACTGGTGGGTTTACTCGCCTAATATTTAACACTCTCTTCTCTGTAATGGATATAAGGATTCAGAAGGGGCGTTTTAAATCGTTGTAATTTATTTTATATGCATATTGTTATTGCTTAAACATGTCACCATGGTTAATTTATAACTTGTTTTTCGCATTATCAAAAGATCATTTATATTTTTTTCTGCAGTGTTCTCACCCGTGTTTACCTGGAAACGATCTTTTTATAGCCAACAGAAAATGGAGTCAGCTGCCATCATGATAATTTTAAATTGGTAAAAACTTTTGCGCCGACGTAATATTTTTTTTTGCCATAATCAGAACTCTAGTTCATGCTGTAGCTAAGACGAGTATTAATAAGGCTTGAAGGGCCGGTGATAATCAAGACAAACACAGTGGTATGATTAACAAAATGTTTAATAACAAAAGCATGTTACAGAAAGTATGTGTCCGATTCTGTAGCCAAAACAGCCATCAATAAAGTGTGCACATGGAGATAAATATGGCTCCTTTAGGATAATTTGCATAGTCACGACATCATGCCTGATAAATATAATGTTATGAATCCGGCTGAGGCCAGGATTTTTCCCCTCAGCACCAAAGCCAACAGAGTCTATGTTAATGTTGACTGAGGTATGTCTCTGGTACTGTGCAGTTCTAGGTGGTTAACTCCGGGGAATGCTTCTAAGGCACTGGATTTTCACATTCTATTTTCTGGCCCTTGTGTCATCACATCATTCGCTAGAAGGGAGATAAACAATCTAACAAATATAATGCGATGCTTCTGATCATCATTATTTTTTTTCTTGAGAATTGATTAATCATATTATTTGGTTTATTGAGACTACTGTTCTCATCTTGAGTGTCAAATTCACAACGTTTCGATCGATGTAACCTCCGATCTTCTTCGTGTGTATCTTGTTAAACTCATGAATCGTTTTGTCGGACGCGGGATTCTTCATCGTGGGCGACATCCAAAGTATATATCACGAATTACTTGGGACTTCTGCCCAGTCATTACTGACGGAATGAGAGCAGGCTATACCCAATGGATTATATAAAGGGTTCCGTTTGAAATTCCGTGCAGATTTTCGAGTTCAACCAGATACACCAGAAGAAGGTCGGAGGTTGCATCAACCGACACGTTGTGCAAATGACACTCAAGTTGAAAACAGTAGTCCGAATAATCCAAATAATGTAATGCTCTTAAGTTTAATAATCTGAAATCGATTAACGGGCGGACAGATATTTTTTCTATGTATATTTCTGTTGTTATTTGTTTGTTTGTTTGTTTGTTTGTTTGTTTAGTGTATGGTTATTTAAATTCGCACTTGCCCGTTAAGTATTCTCTAAAATCGCGAAATGGCTCCTCGACACCCGCCGTATGTCGGCATCGAAAATTACACAACTGTTTACGCATAGATGCAACGCAACACTGCAGCCACAGCAGCAGCAGCTGTGGTTAAGTAGCGGCATCGCCATGAAACTCTAAAGCAGTGTTTTCCCAACTGCGAATGTATGAACCACCAGTAGTCCATGGTGACATTTCACGTGGTCCACGGTACGTTCATTGTACTTGATAGTAAAAAAACAATACAGTTACATTTTTTGTCTGCGTGTTATTGTTTGTATAACAAAAAAAAAAAAAAGATTTCTAAAATAATTGAATTGAAAGAAAAGCATCGTATATTTTTCCGCTATTGCCTATCCTTTTTATTTATTTATTTATTTTTTTTTTGATAATCCAATTATTCTTAGTGCTTTTCCAGAAGTCCTCATAATTTAAAAACAGAAATGCATGAAAAAATAATCTTTATGAAGTACGTACCCGTCACCAGACGAAAATGTCATATTACAAAAAGCATATAAATTGATGAAATAGTTTTTCTTTAATTTAAAAAAAAAAAAGAAACAAATGTTATGAGCAAGCGAGAGTTATATCCCATGATGCTTTAAATAAAAGGAGACAATTCAATTCGAACGATCAAGATCAAAACCAACCTTGTAATAGATACAATTTACAATGGTAAAAATTGTAAAAAAAAAAAAAAAAAAAAAATGTGTTTCTATATAAATAAAGTACTTGATCAATTTTATATGATTTTTTGGAATATGATATTTTCGTTCCCTTACGTGTACGCACATTGTAAAGATTTTCTATATATTTCTTTTAATTAGGTTGAATTCTAAGCACAACCTTTTTTTTATGACCCAATTTTTATTATATTTTAATATTCCAATTTTGGAGTGCGGGTACCTAGTGTTAAACTCTGATAATAACGGTACATAGAATTACGAATTTCACGCATGCGCATTGCTGTTCTGATAAACTGCAGCCGCACAACACAATGGCCACTATTTCAACGTTCGGACATAATTTTCAGGAATTTCAGGGATGTCAGAGCAAGAAATTTTTTTTTGTGTGTGAAATCAAGTTTATAGCTATATATATATATATATATATATATATATATATATATATATATATATATATATATATATATATATATATAAGGATAAGGAAGTTCTTGAGGAATATTTAATTTTGATTCCAATTGATGCTTTTCAAATGAGTTTTCGTTATAATACATTTGTATATCATTTTAAAGAGCTTTTTTTCACTTCGCTCTATCTAATCGTTTAAATTACAATCGTTTTAAAACAATCATATCTTTTTTTTCCAAACGTTGAATACAAGATGGAAAAAAATAAATTCGCAGAATTTTCTTATTTTAATTCAAGCTAGGCCGAAAAGCTGCTGAAACAGTTCGCGATATCAAGGAACCGTTTGGCCCAGGAACAACGTACAACATAATGGTGATTTAAGAAATTTCGTGGCGGCGACGAGAGTCTTGGAGGTGATAAGCGTAGTGGGCGAGTATCGGATGTTGACAACGATCAATTAAGAGGCTTAATCGAAGCCAATCCATGCACAATAGTTCGAGAACTTGCTTCTGAATTAGACCTAACGTATATGATGATTTCCAATCAATTGAAAGAGATTGGAAAGACAAAAGAATCAAGTGCCTTACGAATTGGACATATCTAAAATTTCAAGTGTTTAGACTCAAAATTTTCGGAGGAGTTTGGTAGAGTTCTCAAAGGTCAAATCGTTTAACTTTGACCCCTTAACAGCCATATTTCTGACCGAAAACGTATCACAAAGATTTTCCCAAATCTCAGTACCCTGTATTTCAAATTTCGAGTCTGTAGACTAAAAATTGACAGAGTTATTGCGTAAGGAAATGTACACAGACAGACAGACAGACAACAGACACGTTCACTTTATAGATAATAGATAGACAGACTAATTGATTAAATAAAAATATATACGTACTAGCATTTCAGCCCGGCGTTGCCCGGGTGTTTGGATATGTATGCTGAGCAAAAACAAAAAAAGGTGGTAGTAGGAAGGCAGGCTCGAACCCGTACCGCAAAGGAGGAAAAGAACGGGATAAAACCTAACGTTTATGAAGTTTTGACCACCGCCAAACCGGAACCGACATTTTTTTTTTTAAATTAAGGCTAGAAAATCTAAAGGAGAGGATAATTTTCAAAAATATCGGCGAAAAAAGTGACCCCCCCTGTAGATAAGTGCCTAGTTGAAGGGGAAGATATTTATGTTTTTAGCCAATTTTTCGATATTTGTCGTATGAAAGCTCGAAGTTTAAAACGATACTGATCTTGGTAAAATCCGTCGCCTCTATTGAAAGTTTAAGGCAGACATGTAAACATACATAAATACATATATTTATATATTGATAACTAAAAAATTTTATCCAAACTGATGAAAAAGCTTGCCCTATCTCTGAATAACCTTTATGTAAAATTTCAAATATTTAGACCAGAAATTGTCTGAGTACTTTGGAAGAGACCGCAGAGGTCAATTTTTTTAAAACTTCGACCCCTAATATGACCCCTTTAAATTTATTGTTTTGGGCTCAAATCAAATTATTAAGTTAGATCCATGTCCAAGGAACCTATATCTAAAATTTCAAGTGCGTAGACCCAAAATTGTCGGAGGAGTTTGGTAGAGTTCTCAAAGGTGAAATCGTTGAACTTTGACCCCTTGGTCGCCAAATTTCTTGCCAAAACCCGATCACATCGATTTCCCCAAATCTCAGTACCCTGTATATCAAATTTCGAGTCTGTAGACTAAAAATTGACAGAGTTATTGCGTAGGGAAATGTACACAGACACACACACACGTTCACTTATCTATCTATCTATATATCTATAATAGTGAACGTATCTCTCTGTCTGTCTGTCTGTGTACATTTCCCTACGCAATAACTCTGTCAATTTTTAGTCTATAGACTCGAAATTTGAAATACCGGGTACTGAGATTTGGGAAAATCGATGTGACGGGTGTCAGCCAGAAATTTGGCTGTTAAGGGGTCAAATTTCAACGATTTGACTTTTAAGAACTCTACCAAACTCCTCCGACAATTTTGGGTCTAGACACTTGAAATTTTAGATATAGGTTCCTTGAACCTGGATCTAACTTAATAAAGTGATTTGAGCCCGAAACTATAAATTTTAAGGGGTCATAATTGGGGTCAAAGTTTTAAAAAATTAACCATTTTTTTGTTTTTTTGCTTTTTTTGCACAGCATACACCTCCAAACACCCGAGCAACGCCGGGCACCCCTGCTAGTATACTATAAAAGTGAACGTGTCTGTGGATCTGTGTGTCTGCGTACATTTCCCTGCGCAATAACGCTGTCAATTTTTAGTCTACAGCCTTGAAATTTGATATACAGGGTACTGAGATTTGGGAAAATCGATGTGATCGGTTTTTGGCCAAAAATTTGCGATTAAGGGGTCAAATTTCAACGATTTTACGTTTTAGAACTCTACCAAACTCCTCCGACAATTTTGGGTCCACGCACTTGAAATTTTAGATATAGGTTCCTTGGACATGGATCTAACTTAATGACTTGGAGCTCAAAACAATAAATGTTAAGGGGTCAGAATAGGGATCAAAGTTAAAAAAAATTGACCGCTTTTTTTATTTTTGCTCAATATACACCTCCAAATACCTGGGCAACGACGGGCACCAATGCTAGTATATATATATATATATATATATATATATATATATATATATATATATATATATATATTCAAGCAAATATTATTAAATGCAACGGGGGCACTATGCTTTATTATTCTTTTTTTTTCTTCGATTTCCCGCATAATCTTTTTTGCATACAAAATCAAAAATATTAATAAAAGTTCCATAGTTGTTGCTGTTACGATCACTTTCCATTCTTCCACGAATCATCATCAGGTGTTGAAGTCACAAGTCCGAAGGAGCGAAAATGAGAATTAAAGTGAAAACTAAAATATACAGTAAACGGCGATAAGTTAAAATATATAGAGTCGATGAAAAGTTGATTAAAAATATATGTCGATTAAAATTCGAGTATTAAAACGTGACCATCGTCATGGCCTGTCAGCTGAAAAATGACGTCATCGCCATAGGTCCTAGCAAGCAAGATAAGTGGAACACAGACTGTCGATAATGAGCAGACATTTTTTTACAGAAAGCGTTAGAAAACTTCAAAATTGGATTAAAAAGATAAACATGATACTTTGTGCTGAAAGTCATCCAATATTAATAATAAAAATATTAATAATAAAAAACGAATTGAAAGGGAGAAAAGTTGTTAAAAAAGTTTAAAAAGAAAAGGAATACGATTTGATGTGTATGAAACTGAAGTTTATTCAATAGAAATAAATAAAAATGAACAATAAATATTTTTTAATAAAAAAACAATATTTTAAAAATCAAAACTGAAAAACAAACGATAAATTAGTTTATCTGAAATACGAACAATAAATTAGTTTAACTGAAATACGAACAATAAATTAGTTTAACTGAAAAACGAACAATTAGTTTAACTAAATAACAAACAAAAAGTTAAAAAATGAATTCAGACAAATGTTAGTATAAACAAAGTTATTAAGACAGAAATATTTCAAGCATTCAATATTAAAACTTTTCAAAAATCTGTTGTAGAATTTAATTAAAAGTTTGAATTTTTCTTTTTCTGATATTTTTTTATTGATATTGTCATTCTGTTTGCGACAAAAATTGTTTATAAGAGAATGCGATGAACTCCATATCAGTATTTTTTCAATTTGCTGAATAGTTTGACCCTCATCATAAGAAGAGTCAACATGAAATAATCGATTTTGATCAGCCAAAATATTTAAAGTTATGTACATGGCTAATTTTCTCTGATGAATCGAATGTAAAAAAGAATCGCATTTTGTAAGTTTGTTTATAACTATATAATTATATAAGACAAAATTATTAGTTATATCACAAACTCTTAGCCCTTGGCCTTTTGGACAAGATCAAAGTGTAGTATCTGTTCTTCAGATGCTGCACTTCATTTTCTTGTTCTCTTTCGGTGGAGGAGAAATCCTTCACGACTGAGACAATTTTTATTTTTGTACCTTTTCTCCACGTTAAAAAACGACCCTGGTGTCTAACTCTGTCCCGTGGGGAGGCATAGTAAATAGGTATATCATTTGGGTATAGCAGAGAACCTCTGTTAATACCCTGAAAGTAGCTGTTTAATTCAGCTATTTCTTCAACAGCCTCTCTCCGGATATTAAATTTTTGCAGCTATTGCATTTCAGTTTTTTGAAAACTGCATGGCAGCAATAACCTGCTAAGTATAATATAACAGGAAGTACTTCCTTGCATTCATTAACACCATCTTCTGTTACATCTATGCTAAATTTATAAACATGTAACTCTTGCTCCCTTGTCATTTCATCCCAGTTAGTTTCTTTTAAATTTTTCAATTCAATAGTTCGATTATTAATTGGTAAGCTCAATTTTAAAACTGACAACATTCTGAGTTTTTTTTTTCACATTCATACAGCTAACGTATCGATATATTATACTGATCTCCACTAAGTTGTCGATATTGGCCAAACCTTGCCTCAAGGTTATCTGTCTGAAACTTTCCTGGTAATATATACGCCATGTTCAGTACATTTATACAATATTTAGTCAATTCTAAAATTGCGTAAGTAGTATGGTGCAAAGCAGTATATGCTTCCTTTGTTAACTTACCAGTTCTTCCAGGAATTCTATTCCAAGTTTCTAACCAATCACAGAACACATTTAGGAAACTATAATTATCACTATTTAATGTAAGTGGATTAGCATATTTATTACGAAGTCGACAACCTTTATATGGTGGTTTCACATTCAGTATTGTCCACCAAATATAAAATATTTGAATGTATTCTGCGATTTCTGCATAATTTGGCAAGCATTCCTGTACCCTAAGGTTAGCAAACCTTGAATAGTATATTCGTTGAAAATTTGCAAAACCAAATTAACATTTTGCATTTCAAAAGTAGTCGGAGAAAGAGCTTTTGAAGTAAACTTATAGCAATATTTCACAAGTGATTGAGATTCTAGGGCATAAAGTTTATGTAAATCGCATTGAAATTTTACAGAAATAAGTAGTTATCAAGATATAAAAATGGTGTTTTATGCATTGTATTCTTTGGCGGCCATCTTTATGGCGCGCGCGTACGCGCGTAAAAAAAGATGTCCGCCAAAGAATACAATGCATGAATAATTGTTATATATATATTTTATATCTCGATAACTACTTATTTCTGCAAAATTTGAATGTGATTTCCGTATTCAGGATAGACGAAAACCTATAAAAGTAGTTATTTAAAAGAAAATTGTGGAGGTGGATCTAATCTAAAAATTTACTTATTTTTCTTTCATTAACTGTTAATAGTTTATGCACTTGTTTGGCCATTAAATTATGAATTAATCAAAATTGTTTTAAAACTTTAATTTAATGGTAACTATCTTATAGCTGGAAACTTCAATATAACAATATAATTTGGTAAATACATAAATCGGTATTTATGCAGTTTACGTAACTAATAATAGGTATTAGTGCAGTTTAACATCTACAAACAAATTGTTTTCATTTTAGGAGAGTTCCGTCCGCGCAAGCTAAAAGTTAACAAAGCCTTACCTCCTCCATGTGTGGAAAGTGGCTTTTTACATTTGCTTGTGAATGTTAAACTGCAGAAGTGCCTAATAAAGTTATTTAGAAACCTATTCTTAATTTAAGGAGGTGGGTGGCTTACTTTATTCTCGTCTAACAATTTAATAAGCAAAAAATAATATAAAAAAAATTGGGAAATTTCTGTAAATTAACAAAAGTAAAAAAAAAAAAAAAAAGGAGAAAAATACAAAAAAAAAAGATATTTTTTACGACCTAGCCCAGTATAAACACCCCCAACCTCCCCATATTAAGAACGGCTTTCGGAATAAATACCCCCTGAACCTCTCGATGTTAAGAACGGCTTTCGAGGTTGGGGGTGCTTATTCCGAAAGCTGTTCTTAACATGGGGAGGTTGGGGTATTTATAATACGCTGGGGCACGTCGTAAAAATTTACGATTTAAAAAATAGCACGGATCACTCTGCATTAGCACCTACACACACACACACACACACACACACACACACACACACACATACATGCATACATATATATATATATATATATAATATATATATATATATATATATATATATATATATATATATATATACTTCAAGCCTTAAGAATCCTGTAAATATTGCAAAGTAAAATAGTTGAACTAAAAAGATAAATGATTTTTCTTATTTAGAATTATTTAAACAAGGAATTCTGTTTTTACGATATCGCTTTTATTAAATTGTTAGGTGAAAGTTCATAATATTTTCACCATACTCCTCATTTTAAATAAGTTTGTAATTAATAATTTATTATTTCAGCATATAACTTAAATTACATGTAAAATTCATTTTTTATATACATACTTTCATTTTTATTTTAAAATACGTTCTAAAAATATAAATAAATAAAAATAAAAAAGGCGCGTTTTGTTTTTAATATCTCAAAGATTTTAACACTTATATTTCTTTTTATTGCATTTTATCGGCATATTAGAACTATACATCCCGACGGCATGTTTACATTTATTTAACCCTCCAAAACTTTAAACCAACTTCCGGTTTAGTCATGAGACACGTGACCAAATTTCAACAGACCGATGTTCATGACATCACCAGACTAAATTATAGTCGTCACTAGGCCATCATATTACGGTAGCCACGATTAAAGTCAGCAGGTTCGTGGACACCGTTAACAAAGTCCGTCCAATACGAACTACGCAAGACATTTTAGAACGTTACTATATATATTCAAGCAAATATTATTAAATGCAACGGAGACACTTAGCTTTATGATTCATTTTTTTAGTTTTTCGAATTTCCGTGTAATATTTTTTGTTTCAAAAGCAAAAATATTAATAAAAATTCCATAGTTGTTGCTGTCACGAGCGCTTTCGATTCGTCCACGAATCATCATCAGGTGTTGAAGTAAAAGTTTGAAGGAGTGAAAATGAGAATTAAAAGTGAAAACTAAAATATACAGTAAAGTGTGATGAGTTAAAATATATAGAGTCGATCAAAAATCGATTAAAAATATAGGTCGATTAAAATTCAAGTATTAAAATCAGCAAGTTCGTGGTCACCGTTAACAAAGTCCGTTCAATACGAACTACCCAAGACATTTTAGAACGTTACTGCTTTTCTCGAATGCGATATCATTTATAGTGGGTTGAAGGGTTCTAATATATGGCGCTTCCAGAATTTTTAATTTTTTAATATTGTTTTCATGTTGGATAATTTTTATGTTGTCAACGAGGACCTTTCTAAGGGAGGACAGTTATGTCCTTTTATCAAATGTTTATATATAGAACTAGTATTATTTAGATGCATGGTTATTCGCCGGGGCAACGCTGTCGTTTTATGCCCAATGTATGTATTATTTTCGGAGATACATGTTCACATAGAGCATTTGAATTTATACACTACATTGGTTTGTTCCAACGTTTTTATAGCCGGTGTGGAGTTGTTTCTAACCACAGGGTTTTGTGTTCTAAACTTCACTTTTTAATTTAGCGCCGTTTACTGTATATTTTACTTTTCACTTATAATTCACATTTTCGCTCCTTCGGATTTTTTAATTAAACACCTGATAATGATTCGTGGACGGATCTAAAATGCTCGTGACAGAAAAAACTATAGAACTTTAATCAATATTTTTGATTTTGATACAAAAACATTATATGGAAAATCGAAAAATTAAAAAAAAGAATCATAAAGCAAAGTGCCTCCGTTGCATTTAATAATATTTGCTTGAATGAAAAAATGCTGCCTAAATATACCAATATATATATATATATATATATATATATATATATACTAGCAAAAGTACCCGTCGTTGACTGGGTTCAAAAACAGTCTACAGAAAATGGACTCTGATTTATGAAAGTATGATAGGTTATGAAAAGGAGGGGTTGTAAAGAGATACCTTCGAATTTGGGGGTATCAAAACCAAAGCAAAATATGATGAAAGTAAAAATAAAATAGATAAACCCCATAATTTATTATACCATAACTGTTCACACTGAAACACATATCACAATATTCTGTGGATCTATATTAAAAAATATTGTTAAACTTTGTGACATATTTCCATTCTATGGAGGTAAGGCGCGAGCGAACACCCCATAATTTTATCATACCATATTTCTTCAAACTGAAACATAATTATCAAAGTATACTTACGCAGATAGATATGAAAATTCTTTATTAAAGTTTGTGCCTATTTCCATTATATGGAGGCCAAGCGCCAACGGAGACCCCACAATTTTATCATATCATCCCTATTTAAGTTAAAACATACTTATCAAAGTATTCTTATGTACATCTATATCAAAAACACTTATAAATGTTTTCTTTTTAAATTTTTTAATTTTTTATTTCCATACTTTGTGGACCATGCGCGTACGCAGACCCCACAATTTTAATGAATCATCATTATGTCAGATCAAACATACCCATTCCTGTGTCTCGAACCATCTTCTATCATTATATGTGATCAGTTTTCTATAATAGTCAACCATATAGGAGCCTATTCGTGACCAGACACACACGGGGTATTCATTTGCTCCTCCACCGAGCAAATAAGGGACAAGGCCGATTTTTAATGTGAGGAGTGAAGGGGAAATGGGGACCAACTCCCTGGGGAGTAGGGGAAATGGGGACCAACTCCCTGGGGAGTAGGGGAGCTGGATAGTGACAATTGGTATGAAGGGTTGCCCCTAGATTGACCAAGGTCTTATATGTGGGGTTTCCCCCACATATGATCTTTGCTTGCATATGTGTGTGTATATATATATATATATATATATATATATATATATATATATATATATATATATATACTAGCAGGCCGTTCGGCGTTGACGGGTCATAAGGTACGCTAAAATATGATACTTTAATTCATTCATGCAGATTACATTATAGAGATTATTATTATAGAGACAATTACATTATAGAGATTATTATTATAGAGACAATTATCTATGGATTAATGTATTGAACCTAATATATGGTAGTGAGATCACAATTAAATATATATGTATATGACTTGGGTGCCATCAGCTAGAATCGAAACCAAAACATACCCTCATTTCTTAGCCACCGGCATTCCTTAGCCTCTGAGCCACACCCATACATGTGTGTGTGTGTGTGTGTGTGTGTGTGTGTGTGTGTGTGTGTGTGTGTGTGTGTGTGTGTGTGTGCTCACGTTGACATACCAGTTCTCGTTGAATCACCGAAGTTAAACAACGATGAGCCTGACCAGTATCAGATGGATGACCAGGCGCTGTATGCACTGCACTAGGACGTAGAAATTTCAGGTTAGTATCTGGAAACGTGTCTAAAACGACTGGGAGAGATGCAGTGCACTCTCATTCTTCGTTAAGATATGCATCTAGACGAAAAGGAAAACTTCATATAAAACCGAAAGTGTACTGCTCTTTTTGTGGCAATCATTTAAACCGACTGAGTTTAGCAGTTGTTCTAAAAAGTGTGTATTCTGCCCAAAAACCTTCACCACTATAAACAAATTATATATGTGAAATTCGGACGAATTAGTTTCTGTGTAAACTTCGTAAGTTTAAATTGACGGGAGAGTTTACGATATATATATATATAGATAGATGTTATTAAAAAGCAGGGAGTTTTTTTTTTTTTTTTTTTTTTTTTTTTTTTTTTTTTGGTTTTTGGTTGTTTTTTTTTTCCTTTGTTTGTTTTTGTTTTTTGTTGTTATTTTTTATTTATTAATTTTTTTTTTTTTTTTTTTTTTTTTTTTTGCTTGCTTGTTTATCTTTTTTACCTTTTCCAATCCCCGAACTTTTCTTTTTATATTTTTATCAATATTGCAATACCAAACGTAATTTCCAAAAAAATATAATTTTAAGAACCTAAATGAGATAATCTGCCTAGGAATTATGGAAATGTCCCAGTCAAAAGCGTTCGCTATGCAAAAACAAACATATGAACCCAACTTATACAACTTTTATATTAAAAAAAATTCAGTGATTGGAAAAGGTAAAAAAGAAAATAATCAATCCAAATAATATCCGTGCTTTTGAATATATATATATATATATATATATATATATATATATATATATATATATATATATATATATATATATATATATATATTCCAGGAATGATAAACCGAGTTTATATTATATAATAGTGCTCGATAACAAATAGAGCTATTTATATTGATATTTATGCATACACACATGTACAGTCTTCGTTATACTGGCGTGACAATGTTTCGATCTGTAGTAAATAATCACTAAGATCTCATCAGACTTGAACACCTAACGGTAAATACATATTTTTCGCCGGATGATATGTTAGCTATTAATAACTACAGATCGAAACCTTGTCATACAAGCGTATCGAAGCTTGTACATGTCTATATATATATATATACACACATACACATACACACACACAAACACATACACACACACAAACACACACACACACACACACACACATATATATATATATATATATATATATAAATTATACAGAATGTGTTTTAATCAATATTCATTTCCTAAGACCTTTCTACATATTTTAATGAAACAGTAGCAGTAAAATAGCGTAATAATTAGAAGCTGTCACCTAAGCGGTCGAGTTTTAATATTGTGCTTGAGGTAGTTGTTAGTCTAGCCCCACCGAAGAGCTGTGATACAGCAAAACAGTTTGTCTGTGGATGACTATAAATATGACTGATGTAAAGAACATTTAACATTAAAATGTTTAATTTTTTTTTTACACGGTGGTCACTACTTATCAAGGCCCGGAAGCCACTCAGGGATAAGGGTTATTGTAAGTACAGTGCGTTAGTGTGGAGATTTGATGAAGTGTTTACTTAAGGGGGCGGTTCATTAGGAATTTGTTAACGTTGGTCTTGAAGACATCCAAGTTGTAGTCACGTGGGAAGCAGGCAGACGGAACAGAGTGCCGCAGTACCAGCCGAAGTATCACGTTATTTCACGCGGTTAATGGTAGCTGATTGGATACGGTCTTTGCTAATCGAGCAAGAGATGGCTTGTGTTGCCGAGGTCGCATCTGTCGACTAATGTTAATCGTGACACCCTGCACTGAAGATTCCCGAAAGGATGAATGAAACAATAGTGTCTGTAGGTATCTAATTATTATAGTAAAAAAAATAATTATATATATATATATATATATATATATATATATATATATATATATATATATATATATATGTATATATGATTTTCGAGTGCCCATTTATGTATTGTATGTGAGTGTATATATGTATATATATATATATATATATGTATATATATAAGTGTGTGTGTGTGTGTGTGTGTGTGTGTGTGTGTGTGTGTGTGTGTGTGCGCGCGCAATAAATAAAATTCATATACATGTTTGTGTTATTTTTATTTCGGATTAAAATGTTTGTTGGACACTAATAAAAAAACATTCCTTAAAAATGTTTTCAAGTCAAATATTTTCTGTATATAGTTAATTAATCCTCGCTCAAAAATGCTAATGTCCACAACATTTTTGATTGATTTCGGCCGATGATATATGGCCGGAAACAGGTTGTCTGCTCTTGCTCCTAGGAGAGATGATTTACTTTTCGCTGCTACGTGGCTTTAAAAAAAAAACTGCAGGTATTGGAAGCCTCTGTCTACTGCTACTGCTGCTGATGATGGAGATATTTTGACGTCAATATCGATGGGGACGGAGGTTGAAGGCGGTAGGCGACTCTGTCTACTGTGATACTTCGGATGGTACTGCGGCACTCGATTCGCTCGATGCAGTTACTGCTGCTGGGTCAACTGTTTATTGGCTCACGGTAGGGATAGATCGGCAACTGTTGATATCGAAAGGAACTATTAGAAAGAGAGAGAGAGAAGGAGAGGTAGAGAGATGAGGAGGAGGTCATTTAACCTTTATCTTAAAACAAAAGTTATTTTTTTATTTGTTTAGATCAACTTTGATGATTTGAATCCTTTGCACTATATGGCCTATAATCCTTATCTTGATTGCCTAATACGCTTCAATTGACGTAACCTCTGACCTTCTTCAGATTGGAAAAAAATACCATCACTCCCACCCCCACCCCCACATGTTTCATTTCGTTCAAAGACATGCACCTGAAGAAGTTAGGAGGTTACATCGATCGAAACGTTGTGAATATAACTAAGGAGAACAATAGTCTGAATGATATATATAAAAAAAAAATTATCTTTGCCTTTGCCAACGTTATACAGGGTAGCACATAAATATCGCCCTCATTCGGATTGACAACTTCGTAGTCTGTAGTTGTTAGCGTGGGGAAGAAAAGGCTTGACATTTTCAGTCTCTTATTATAATTTCTTAGTGATCTTCAAGTGTTTTGTTTTAGCTTTATAAGGATGGGTTAACCACCATGGTCATCAGATTTATGCCCTTCTGACTTTTCCTTTGGGAAGAGTGATATCTGCTTCTAACTTTCAACAAGGTTGGCATGAGGTCAGTTTAACGTTATGGATTTAATCCCTTCCTTGAGATAGTCACTCTAGAAGGATACAAAATATTTTGAGAACGAATCGGTCGACATCTTCCGGTGTAAACGCCTCAGGGGACTGACAATAAAACCACCCCTTCACGTAAGAGGGCTAATGCCGAAGATGATTACCTCCTAGGATACAAAAGCAGTCGGCTACTGAACGAACCAAGCCTTGGAATTATAATGTGCCAAAGACTCCCTTCCCCTCCGCAGTCGAACCTTTTGTTATACCCAGAGGAAATCGTCCAGGAACTCTTAAGGGTCAATATAAAAGGATCAGAGATGAAATCGGTGCAATTATGCGTGAGATGACATAGAAAGGCAGAGATAACTTCCGGCAATGACGTCATCAATATATTGCCAACAACAATCAAGCTGCTTTCTTTTCACCAAGTCCTCTTTTCGGTTCTGACAGAGTATAAAATCGACTTGGCAATCTAGTGGGAAATGAATTGTTTTCATACGAACGTCATCTTTAAAAAAGGAGGCATAACTCTGTATTGACGAATATTTAAGCTATTTCAATTAGTTTTAAATTCCATTCTCTTCGGCCCCTTTCTTACAAAAAAGACGTTGTTAGCTTTTCCCTGCTCCAACATTTTCATGGCAGGTACTCGATTGAAAAATTATTATCTGGATTAGCATTCTATCATGTGGACCCAAATTTTAAACTGCTATTAATACTGATACAAGTCAACACTCCCAAGGGATCCATAGATGAGGAGAAGGTGATATCCCACGTAGGACAGTCTTACCAGAAACGACCAGCGATACTTACGGATACCGAGTTTGATATGCTCATGCGGAAGAATCTGTAAGAATATATATGCGGAAGAATCTGTAAGAATATATGACGTTTGAAAATTGTTCAGTCAAGAATGAAATTTCAAGAGGAAACTAATTTAACGCAATTCATAGGAAATTCTGCTGATCAGATGAAGAAGAGACGGGGCCAGGAACCTCATCATAACGCCTATTCTCCCCATGCAAGAATTCATATTCCCTTTACTTCAACAAATTCGACGTTTCAAAAGAAAATAAACTAGCCTGCAGCTGTAGAAATACGAACCTGGCAAGGATTTGACATGAATGCTGTCAGGAGAGGTCCAGCAAAAAAAAAATCTCTCCAGATAATGTCAAAAATCATTGTCACTTACGGTGCAGAACGGTTTGAGTACAAGAAAGAGAGAAATAGCAAAGTCTGGGTTGAAAATCGTAGGGGGAAAAAATTAAAGAATTAAGACAAGACAACAAAGCCTTAATCACCTTACCCGAACGAGATGTACTCGTCCAACATGTACCTTGTCAATACCTAGGAATAAAGCGAGCCGAAATGAGACTTACGTCAGTGTTACATAGCAGATCACATAAGGAGGATGCGCCAGAGCCTGATCTGTTCTGACAGGGTCGGTTTGAGGAGAGCGGTATGATGTTGAAAGACAAAAAACTGCTCAATTACATCACTAACAATACCTTCCAGTGTCAAAAAAAAAAATGATAAATAAATGCGTATATTAATGATGAACGTATGCTGCACCCGGCTTGTTTCAATACTTATATATGCAAATTTAATTTTACGAGCAATAATTGGGAGGCTTAAACTGAATAACAACTGATAATAATACCATAATCACGTAGGCAAATTTAACTTTTATGAGTAAAGAAGCGGAATCTTAGTCATAATAACTGATTGTCTATATAATAAAAGCGAATGTATGTCTGTCGACGCGTCACGTGATATTAAAAGAAAGCGAGAAAGAGAGACTATGTTTAAGATAGCATCAGCATAAACAAGAAATAACAAATTTTTTATCGATTAATTTCGTTTCAATGATTTCATGTAGCGAGTGGGAATTAAATGTCAGCAATATCTGCCGAGTCGTCCTATAAATTAATCATAATGACTAGTCGTTTTATAGAAGTATTCCATCATATACCTGAAAATCTTGCTAACCGTTATCTTCGACTTGCTTTTGACTTTTGTAAGTTGCGATTCATTAATTTAAAAGAAATATTAGAAAAAAAACTTATTGAATGATACACATCAGTTAATATCAATATTGGACTTTTCGTAAAACTTTATTGGCTTTCGTAAGTGGCGAATCGTTAGTATAAAAATGTACTCACGTCTGTTTTTGATATGATTTCAGAAAACCAATTGAAATATAATTTTCCGTGTGTATATTTTTTAATATAATCAGTTTGTTTGTTCGTTCGTTTTCTTTTCGGGGGGGGTACTTGTAAGATATTCATATCAAATCAAAATATGAGAACACGTTATCTATATACTAATACGATAGCGTGTGGTATTTATTTATTTTCTGTGTCATACTTACATCTGAGTCGTTTAATTTTTATGGACTTCCTTTTTTTGTAATAAATATTTTTACCAAAAATTCTTCATAAGTTTTGATTTCGGTTTCGATTATAGTTGATGGCACTGGAGTCATCTATTCTTTTTATGAATAATTTCATCAAGACTTCTTCATAAGTTTTGGTTTCGGTTTCGATTATAGCTGAAGGAACTCAAGTTATATATATATATATATTATATATATATATATATATATATATATATATATATATATATATATATATATATATATATACACTATCAAAAGTACCCGTCGTTGACTGGGTTCAAAAACACCCTACAGAAAATGGACTCTGATTTATGAAAGTATGATTGGTTATGAAAAGGAAGGGTTATAAAGAGATAGCTTCGAATTTTGGGGTATCAAAACCAAAGCAAAATATGATGAAAGTAAAAATAAGATAGATAAACCCCATAATTTATTATACCATACCTGTTCACACTGAAACACTTATCACAATATTCTGTGGATCTATATTAAAAAAATATTGTTAAACTTTGTGACATATTTCCATTCTATGGAGGTCAGGCGTGAACGAACACCCCATAATTTTATTATACCATATTTCTTCAAACTGAAACATAATTATCAAAGTATACTTACGCAGATAGATATGAAAAGTCTTTATTAAAGTCCGTGCCTATTTCCATTTTATGAAAGCCAGGCGCCAACGCAGACCCCACAATTTTATTATATATATATATATATATACATACATATATATATATATATATATATATATATATATATATATATATATATATATATATACATCATAAGTTTTGGTTTAGGTTTCGATTCAAGTTGATACACCCAAGTCATATGGATATATTTTGCTTATTTTTGAAATCGCAATTTTATAATATATAAAAATTGATAGAAGATTAACTTTATAATAATATATACGAAATCTGCAATAATTAAAATATCATATTTAAGCGTGCTTTACGACCGTGTCTCTGTGTCTCTGCTAGTTTAGATAAATACTTTTACAGTTTTAAAAAAGAGCTACAGTAATATCAGAGCGTTTCCATTTAAACTGAACACCTACAGAATGCCAACATCAATATATTACATATGAATCAATCCCCTGTGGAATTTCCACAGGTCCCACTAGTTTTATATAATAATAGCAATAAAAATTTGTCAAAAATCCGTCTGTCCTTCAAAATGAGCAAACACGCTCTTCGCTATGTTGTGGTCTCCTCGAAACGCAATCACGTGGCAAGCTTCCAATTTCCGTACTCCCTGAAAACCAATCTACTGTGCATCGTCTATTTATTGATGCTATTTCCCTTAGCATCATGCTATTTCCCTTAGCATCAAGAAATTTCCAATGGTACAGTTTTCCTTCATCATACTCTTTTCTTTTTTATATAAAACTAATCAAAATCAAATTGCAAATTATTATTATTATTATTATTATTATTATTATTATTATTATTATTATTATTATTTACTCACTGGGAGTAGGCACGCAAGCAATCATCAAAGATTTCACTTTGAGAACAACTTGCGGCGTTTTCTGTAGTTTTAGTGACAGCAAGTCTCCCCAAATTTCCAGTACCTTCCACCCCTTCCGATAACCATTGCAGATGAATTTGCGTTATCGTAACAGCTGTTTACCATTGGTTTCTCGTTGGCAGATTATTATTATTAGTAGTAGTAGTAGTAGTAGTAGTAGTAGTAGTAGTAGTAGTATTTGCACACAAGCAACTTTCACACAGGTCATCAGAGATCTCTCCTCGAAAATAATCTGTGGTGTTCCCTGAAAGTTGAGTGACAAAAAGTCTTCCCAGGTTTTCAGTACTCTCCATCACTTCCGGTAAAAATTTGCAAATGAATTTGCGTTATCGCAACAGCCGCTTACCATTGATTTCTCGCAGGCAGTGGTCATGAGTCTCCAGTGGAATTTGAGTGGCAATACGCCTCTCCAAAGTCTCAGTTCTCTTCGCGCTTGTCCAGCGGAGGTCTAGTCAGTGCTCTTTCCTCGATATTATTATTATTATTATTATTATTATTATTATTATTATTATTATTATTATTTACTACGAGTTTTCACACAGATCATCATCAGCTCAGTGACAACAACCGGTGATGTTCCCTGGACTCTGAGTGACAACAAGTCTTCCCAGATTTCCAGTATTCTCCACCTTTGTTGATAATGTTTGCAAGTTAATTTTCATCATCGCAACATCCACTTGCCATTGACCCTTGGTCACCACAGGAATTTGTGTGGCAATAAACCTCGCCATGGACGCATTATGATTAATGCTTTTTCTCCTCGGTCCTTTTATCTTTTTTGACCCTCGTGCTTAGTTTGTGTCTGATGATTTCTTTTTTTATTATTTTTTTTTTATCTTACATGATTATATACTGCATAATCACATTGACACACCGGTTCTCGTTAGATCAACAGTTGAGCAACGTTGAGCCTGGTCAGTACCAAAATGGGTGAGTATTTGGGAATTCCAGGTCCCGTATATGCTCTCCGCTTATTTCGGCATTGTCTCCAGTCGTCTATCACCTCTCCTTGCCATTGGGCTCTAGCAATTCCAATTCAGGATAAGAAACACTTGCCTCGCAATTATATGCGCAGTCACCCTTACAGAGAGCATCCATTGTCTTCAGAGGTTGAACGGAGGCGATCTCATATGATGAAAACGTGGGGTTACTTACCTGTTCCCCACTGGAGAAATCAGGGGACAATGATATCCTACGACCGAACAGAATCATTATTCAGACACGCGGGTCGGACCCTCAGCAAACTACACCTATGCAAGAATGCGCAAAATACTAAAGTTTGATTGTTCTAAGAAATGCTATGTAATTGGTCTGTAAGTCTATCACTGAAGATGAAACGATTTTGTTGAATTAAGAATTTAATTAGCATTTTTTTTTCTTTATTTCTTTTTTTTTTTTTCTTCTTCTTCTTCTTCTTCTTCTTATTCATCTCCAAACACGACAACGGTGCCACTTATATGCAAAGGGCTACTATTTACGACCATATCTACAGGGATACTATGTTGGGGGTTGAGAAGCGAGATGCCTGTTTACGTTACACTTGAACTTCTGCATGTTAGGGAAGTAAGAAATCGGGAGGGAATTCCAAAGCCGCCTCTCACTCACTCACACACACACACACACACACACACATACACACACACACTAACACACACACACACACACACACTAACACACACACACACACTAACACATGTACACGAAGTCGGTCAGGTTTTAGATTCTGTCCTTTTAAATAAATCTCGTTTTAAAAAGAAATAAACAACCAGTGTCGGTGTGCGAAAACAGCCTTAGTTCACAACGATGATGGCGGCAAAAACGACGACAAAAGCGACGTCACTGAGCATAAAGGATTTTTTTTTTTTTTTTTTTTTTTACAAAGGCATCACCACATTATCAAGGCCCAGAGGCCACTCAAGGATAAGGGTTAAAGAGTGTACAGTAGAAGTTGGTCAATATAGTAATCATTAGTAATGAAAATTTGGTAAATTTAATAACTTATATGGAACGGCTCATCAAGAACTTATTTACTTTAGACTTGAACAAAACCATATTGTAGTCAGCCGGAAAGCAGGAAAACGGAAGACAATTCCACAGGCGTGCAGTTCTAAGAAAGAAGCTTTGTTCATGGAATCTACGTTTAGGTTTAGGCACAGATAAAGAGTGGGGGAAATTATTGATAGTGTTTACAGCTAGACGAGTGTTTCTTGTGAAAGTTTGGCGAGGGGGGACCATAGATTGAAGCTCAGTTGAACACTTTCCATGAAAATAACGATACATCAGAGACAAACTCGCAACATCTCTTCTGTGAGATAGAGGTTGCAAGGAGGAGAAAAGGACATCTCCTACGAGGCTACGAAGTCTATTTTGAACTCTATCAAGGCAGGACAAGTTCTTTCTAGCAGCTCCTGCCCAGATGTGGCAACAGTATTCCATCCTTGGACGTACCTGGCTCTTATATAGATAGAGAATAGCATCAGCAGTGAGATATCTACTGGATCGATAGAAAGATCCCACCATTTTTCCAGCGGCCTTGGCAACAGATTTGATATACGTGTTCCATTTAAGATCAGGAGTAATGGTCAAGCCCAGAAGCTTGTCAAAACTTGAGGCCTCCTGAAGACGAGAGCCATTCATTTCAATTGATGACAAATGTGGATTAGAATGTTGATGATGTAAAGAGAGAAGCTTGGTTTTAGATGCATTAAAAGTAACCAGCCACTCCTTTCCCCATTGTACTACGTGCTCAAGATCAGAGGAGAGAGAATTGGAGAGAACTTGCTCGTTTACTGTCTTAGATGTGGTACCATAAATGGTAGTGTCGTCAGCATAAATGTCTACAAATGATGTAAGGATATGATTTGGAAGATCATTAATGTAGATCAGGAAAAGAGTTGGGCCCAGGATGGATCCCTGAGGGACACCGGCATTAATATTGTGAGCTTCTGATTTTTGCCCCTCAACTACTACTCTTATGAACCTATCAGAAAGAAATGATTTAATAATTGAGAAGACTTTTCCAGCTATACCATAGCTAGCGATCTTATGAAGTAAACCTTTATGCCATACCCTATCAAAGGCTTTAGATATGTCAAGAGCAATTGCCCTAGAAAGATTGCCACCGTCGAGAGATTTGCTAATCCTATGCGATATAACTGTAAGGACATCTGCTGTAGATCTAGCAGAACGGAAACCATATTGAGTGTCACTAAGAAGGTTATTTTTGTTGAGATGTTTGATTACTTCTGTATTTAATACAGATTCTAGCAACTTACTCATGACGCACAGGAGACTTATTGGCCTGTACTGAGAGGGGGATGAGCGATCACCTGAATTCTTAAATACAGGGCATACTGATGAGATTTTCCAGGGAGATGGGAAACTATTCTCCTTAAGACAACGTTTAAACAGTTTTGTAAGTATGGGCGCTAGTTCAGGTTGAAGTTTTTTGAGTACTATAATTGGAATACCATCAGGGCCAGTTGCTTTACTGGAATCAAGGTTTTTGATTAGCTTGGCAACATCACGTACAGATATACGTATATCACATAGCGTGTTTTCTGATACAAGAGGAAATATTGGGGGTTGGCGGTCTTGGTCGCAAAGGGTAGAATTAGCTGCAAAGTTCTTGACAAAGAGTTTGGCTTTGTCTGATGCTGACGAGATTACCTCAGATCCATTGATAATAGTTGGGATGGAGCACACGCTTCTGTTCAGAATTCTGTTTGCTATTTGCCAAAACTGGTGGGAACCAAGCCGCTGCTCAGCTACTTTGGACTTAACAGATTGAGCATACAACTCTCTTGCGTTCCTTATTACTTTCTTACAATGGTTGCTGGCAGTCCTGAAAACGGCTTTAGTTTCCATACATCTATTACGTTTGAAGCAGTGGAAAAAGTGATTTCTGTGCGCAATGGCAGCAGCACATTCTGGAGAGAACCAAGGCTGGCTGTTAGGTTTTTGCTGAAACTTTTTAGAGGGTATGAAATGGTCAATACCTACAATTAACCATTCAGTTAGGTCTAATACTATAGAGGACACATCCTTTTTAAACATGGAATGCAGAGGTAGATCAGATATAAATGTACGGAAGCTATCCCAGTCAGCCTTAGTGTATCGATATACTGTACGATGAAGAGGTACGTCTGGGGACTTATTACATTTCATTTTTATCTTAATTGATACAACAGAGTGGTCGGAAGATCCAAGAGGCGACAGAACAGAAACTGAACATAGTTCAGGGCAAGTTGTGAGAAAAAGGTCTAGTAGGCTCGCATACTGGCCGTCATTATCGGGCACACGGGTAGGTTCCTGAACAATCTGAGTGAGGTCATAGGCAATGGAGAAATCATGACAGAACCTCCCCTCATCATCGGTCTTGTTTGAGTGGGTCAACCATTCGACGTTGTGAACATTGAAGTCTCCACATACATGAATGTTAGCTGAAGGATAAGTAGAAAGGACTTGGTCAATTTTCTCAGATATGCTTTGAAAGATAGTAACTCCGCTGTTGTGGGGGCGATAGAGAGTAAATATAAATGCAGTAGTGTGAGCTAAAGCAACCCGGAAGCACATATAAGGTAAGTTAGGATCTTCCCTGGAGATGTCCCTCCCACATGGAAAGCTATCTTTAATATAGGCACATATTCCATGCCCATGGCGATCTTGGGGGTCAGATTTAGAAGTTAAGTTAGAGTATCCTGTAATTGCAAACTCATCAAGGGAAATAGCCTGTCCAATGCCAGTTTCACTTAAAAATAAAAGGTCTGGTTTAGTCTCCTGTAATTGGGTTTCAACCTCTGGAAGGTTAGAACGTAGACCCCTGATGTTGGAGAAGGAGACATGGTAGTAGGGGTCTACGTTGGAAGTTGGAGAACCGGGTTTAATCGAGTATTTTTTCTTGAAACTTGTCATGATGAAATTTTGGAATTTGTGGACTAGGTCGACAGATTTACTTAGAGCAGGACAGAGAGGGGAAACTAAGAGAGAAAAAGAAACGAAGAATTTTTTTTTTTTTTTTTTGTACCACATGATAAGGTAAAGCCGTAACAATTACCCACTAGTATGGCATCGAGAGGCCCCACCAGAAGCTACTGCATGGTCCAGATTCCATTCACCAAATGGCAATACAGCAGCCCCAGTACTTTGCACCTGCTGATAGGACAGCCTCCTTAGTGGTTAATCCAAGGTTCGGGTCCCTGACTATCAGGCGGATAACGTCAGCCCAGACAAAACGTTTACCTCCAGCACCCTTACTAGTGACATGGCTACAAGGATAGACATAGAAACAGAAAATTTCCACAAACTCTGCCAACTGTTCGCGCAAAAATACTGCCAACCTAGAAAACATTTGTACAAACTCATCGGTAAGGCGTAGTATAACAATCGCTCTGTCAACCACTACCGGATAGAAATCTTTAGTACTTATCGTTATACTTTTTAGTTAGTATCGTCTGCAGGCTTGAGTCTCCAATCTCCAAAAGATTTCGTCGGCATTTATTACTATAGACAACAAACTGAAAAAAGTAGTAAAGTACAAATATTTAACAAATAAATGTTACCAAAGACAAGATAAGTTACTCTTCTACTTATATGGATGAAGTTTGGGGTTTCTAACTTATTTTAAAGCGTTTATTTAGTTCGAAACACAAATAGTGCCGAGTTGCTAAGTTAGAACGACAACAGAATGGCGGGCATGAGGCTGTCATTCAACGATAAGATGGCGGTAAAAATTGTTTGGATCATTCTACCGTGCCAGAAGGTATCTCACTTCTGACACAATCCTCTGTCTGTACACAAGCCAGATACATCTTAAGATGGCGTACTGTCGCCAAATCTGGAAAAGTACTGCTGGTTATAGTCAAGATTGTCTGCTCTTTTTTGGCTTCCGGTGTCTGTTTCACAGACGTGATAACGGTAACAAGCAAGATATGATACCTGCTGGTTAATGATTATATTCCTCTCAAAAAACGTGAAAATCCCACCCTTTCCTGTCTAAGAAGGACTTTCTAGTCCGCTTGACGGTATCTAATTATCCAACCATATGGACAATAGGAACCGGAAATCAACAAGAGCAGACAATATTGATTATAACAGTGCTACTCAAAGCATTCTTTCTTGTCTAGACAGAGAACAGAAATATATTGAGGGATATCACTTCCATTTTCTGCAGTCTCTTTCTTACTGAAGAGTCGTTGCTAACCTTTCTCCACTTATTCGTTATTTTCATAATAACTACTCGACTGAGCTCTAATCCGTGGTTCCTCTGTAAATCATTCATAGCAAAAACTTATCTAGCATCAACCACTTTCCTTTCCGTAAAAATGACAATAATAATCATCTGATTCATACGAAATGAATTACATGCTCAACAACAGCAATCAGTAGGAGTAATAGAAACATCTATATATTAATACAATAGCGTGTGTGTTATTTTGTGTGTCACGCTTACATCTTTTCTCTTCCGAGTGACTGTTGTTTAATTGTTATGGCCTTTAATTTCTTGTAATAAATAATTTTTCCAGGAATTCTTCATAAGTTTTGGTTTCGGTTTCGATTATAGCTGATGCCACTGAATTCATCTATGTTTTTTATAAATAAATTGTCCATCGACTTAGTCGAATTTGGACCTTAGAATTCACTCTCGTCCGTTCGTTCCCAAAATGCTCAATAACTACTTATTACGTTTTTCTGAAATTTTGCATGAAGTTACAACTACCCAATGTAATATTCTAGGATTTTTTATAAAAATTCTGGTTACGTCCCCAGAGGGTGAAAAGGGATCAAAATGGTCCAAAATAGCACTTTTCAGGGCATAGACTCTTTTCCGGCCATTAGATTTTGCTGAAAATTACCCAAACGTAAGATCACATAGATAGACATCTGGGGACGTAACATTTAACCCTGGTAAAATGCTGATCGCGTCCCCAGGGAGTCAAAAGAGGTCAAAATTGACAGAAATAGTACTTTCCGGGACATACTGTCTTTTCTGACCCCTGGATTTTGTTGAAAATTACCCAAAAGCAAGACTACATAGATATACATCTGGAAACTTTAGATATTTGACCCTGGGAAAATTCTGAGAATCTTTTAGGGGTGAAAAATTCTGAGAATATTTTAAGGATGAAAAATACACCATTTGGGACTAATTTTTATTTTTCTCCGAAAATTTATACTTATGTCTAAATAGGGTTTTTTTGTTTTTTTACATGGGGGTCACCATTTATCAAGGCCCGGAGGCCACTCAGGGATAAGGGTTATTGCGTGTACAGTAATCAATGAGATAGTATTGTAGTAATCATTAGTATTGGAGATTTGATAGAGTGTCTTACTTAAGGGGGCGGTGTGTCAGGAATTTGTTTATGTTGGATTTGAAGACATCCAAGTTGTAGTCAGATGGGAAACAGGCCAACAGAAGAGAGTTCCACAATCGTGCACTTCTGAGAAAGAAGCTCTGCTCATGGAATCTACGTTTTGATTTAGGTACAGATAAAGAGTGGGGAAAATTGTTGACAGTAGTTTTAGCCAGACGGGTGTTTCTCGTGAAAGATTGACGAGAGGGGACGAGAGATTGGAGCTCAGACGGGTAATTGCCATTGAAATAAAGATAAAACAAAGACAGGCTCGCAACGTCTCTTCTGTGGGAGACAGGCTGCAGGGAAGAGAAAAGGGCATCCCCCACCAAACCACGAAGTCTATTTTGTACACTGTCAAGGCAGGATAGGCTATTTTAGGAGCTCCTGCCCAGATGTGGCAGCAGTACTCCATCCTTGGACGTACTTGGCTTTTATACAGATAGAGAATTGCATCAGTAGTGAGATATTTTCTGGAGCGGTAGAAGGATCCCGCCATTTTCCCAGCGTCCCTGGCAACAGATTTGATGTACGTGTTCCATTTCAGATCAGGAGTAAAGGTCAAACCCAGAAGCTTGTTAAAACATGGAGCCTCCCCAAGACGAGAGCCACCCATTTCAATTGATGCCAGCTGGGGATAAGAGCGTTGATGATGTAAAGATAGAAGCTTGGTTTTGGATGCATTAAAAGTGACCACCTCTTTCCCCATTGTACCACGCGCTCAAGATCAGAGGAGAGAGAATTAAAGAGAACTTCGTCATTTACGGCCTTTGATGTGTTGCCATAGATGGTCGTGTCATCAGCATAGATGTCAACAAATTATTTAAGTATGTGTTTTAGGAGATCATTGATGTAGATCAGGAAGAGAGTTGGGCCCAGGATGGACCCCTGGGGGACTCCAGCATTAATACAGTGAACCCCTGATTTCTGCCCATCAACCACTACTCTTATGAACCTATCAGAGAGAAATGGTTTAATGATTGAGAAAACATTTCCAGTTATACCGTAGCTGGAAATCTTGTGAAGTAAGCCCTTATGCCATACCTTATCGAACGTTTTAAATGGTACCGAATTTTAAAAAATTAAGGAATCGTTTGTCATGAAACGGTGTGATGTAGCTGTTTTAGCGCAATGCTTTACATCAGGCTACGTGTTTAAATGGACAAAATAGGTAACAGTTCCACGACTGATTATGGCTAAGAGTACAAGGGAAGTAACTCTTGTAGACTCGATTTTACAAATACTGATTATATATTCGTAGATTGAACTTTAATACATGCGATTGGTTTACAATGTAAAGTTACAAACTAGTAAACAGGCAACTCATTTTTAAAGTGCCTTCTACACATGAAGATCCGACCTTTATGTAACTGTACCTTCGCATGGAGACAAGTAAATAAATATATGTCAATTCGGATTTGTTTTACAATCCATAGAGATTCGAAAAAGTGGTCAAAAAACGAATATATAATAACAAATACATGTTACCAAAAGCGAGATAAGTTTGTCTTTGGCCTAGCTGGATAAGTTCTTTCTTAAATATTCAGAACAGACAAAATATATTCGATTGTGAATGGTGGTGGGCATGAAAAGTCCTGCCCAATTTAATATAAAGTAACATCCCCATTTCCAGGCCTTTGTAACAGTTTAGGACTCAAGGCTAACAACCATTTTCATATATGAGATAAATTGTGTGTGCTTTACCTTTAAAGGTGATTTCGTGTGGTTTTATGACTTTGCCAGTTGGACTTAGGGTGAGACAGAGATAAAATATTAGTTACTTCTTTAAAAATATAGAATAATCAAGACAGGAAAGACCATTTCAATATAAATTTATAGGAAAAACTTATCCTCTACTTTAAATTCTGAAATATTTTTTCGGGGTGGTTACAGCAGAATCTTTTTGAAGAGGATAGCTAAGGGTCCTCATTTACTTTTAAATATAGATATACTTTATGATTTTTTTTAATTTGCCATTATTTATATATTATATATGTATATTTATATATTAAAAAAAGGGAGGAAAACGTCTACCTTAAACCACTAACCTAGTTCTAAAACAGATCCTTTGTTCGATAAAATGCATGCCCATTGGCTGATAGGAAGGGGCGCGATGGATACTAGAAAGCTGATTGGCTAACTAAAATCCTCAACATATATAAAAACAAGAAACAACCACAGAATTCGCGCATAAGCCTGACGAATCCTATAGTGGATGAAACGCAGAATATTCAGTGTAGCTTAATCGCCATATATATTTTATAAATTACTATATATATATATATATATATATATATATATATATATATATATATATATATATACTAGTGTTGGGATGATTAATTGGAATCGGGGATCGGAAAAATCGGAAGATTTGGGGGTTTCGGAAAAACTGATGCCTATTTACCGATGCTAAAACGATTTTTTTTAATTGTCTTTTTTCATTTGATTTTGTTTAAAGCAAAATTTTCCATCGCTAGTAATAATGATAAAATAATGAATATTTATTGATTTTAAATTACCAGTAAAGCTAAAATCGATAGATAATCTTCCACAAGTGTATTTTGACGTTTAGGAAAATAGCTGCATATTTAACATGTGTTTTTACGAAAATCGGGGGAAATAACAATTCTATAGTTAAATATTTAGATATTTATGAAGAATAGGAATCGGAATCGGTAATTGTATCGGAATCGTGAAAAATATTGGAATCGCCCCATCACTAATATATACATATGCATATACATCTACATATATATACATATACATATATATATACATATACATATATACATATATATACATACATATATATATAGCGCATTGATTGTGATAACTACCGTGGAATATCACTGCTCCCTGTGGCTGGAAAAGTACTAGCCAGGGGCATTTTGAACAGGATAATCATTCATCTAATAGACAAAATTTATCCTGAGACGCAGTGTGGTTTTAGATTTGGAAGGGGAACCATCGACATAATCTACTGTTTACGCCAAGTTGCAGAGAAGGCACGTGAGAAAAATCAGGATCTGTTTGTCGTTTTTATCGATCTAACCAAGGCGTTTGACTCTGTCAACAGAGTCACAGTTTGGAAGGTTTTGAATAAAGTTGGAATCTCTGAAAAAGTATTAAATGCAATAATATCCTTTCATGAGAATATGGAGGCACGTGTAAGAGCAGACGGAAAGTTCTTTCAAGGTAAAAACCGGTACGAAACAGGGTTGTGTTATGGCACCTGTGCTCTTTGCCATCTTCTTTTCAATCATGCTCGAGCATGCTTTTAAAGATTACACGCAAGGTGTTCATTTTGAGTTTAGAATCATCAAAGATTCAAAGCTAAAACACTAACAAGAAGCAAAATGGTTCGTGATTTTCTTTTTGCAGACGATGCTGCACTCGTGGCCATTTCATTTGAAGAAGCACAATAATTAGTTGACAAGTTTTTCACTGGCGCAAAAGCATTTGGTTTGACGATTAGTATTAAAAAGACAGAAGCTATCTATTAACCAAAGCCCAGCCCATTGCAGCAAGGTGGTGTGAATATTCCGAGACCAGAATATGTGGAACCGCCTCAGAAAATCTTAGTGAATAGACAGACTCTAAAGTATGTTAAATCCTTTGCATATCTCGGAAGTAAGGTGAATTCGTCAGCATCACTTGATGATGAGATATTGAGCAGAATTTCAAAGGCGGCTGATTCCTTCGGCAAACTGCGGTCAAGAGTATGGAATGAAAGAGGTTTGACTCTATAGACCAAAATCTCAGTCTATCGTGCAGTGATTGTTTCGATACTCCTGTATGGATCGGAAGCCTGGGCCCCATACCGTATGCAGATTGAGCAACTGGATACATACCATAAGCGTTGCCTTCGCAGTATATGTGGATTAACATGGAAAGACACGACCCCTAACTCGGGATTGTTTGCTAGGTCCGACATTTTAAGTATTGAGGCCTTCCTGATGAAGTCTCAGCTTCGGCGGGCTGGTCACCTTGTTCGCATGGGTGAAAACCGTCTTCCTAAGCAACTAGCATACAGTCAACTGAAAGAGGGTAATCGAAATGTGGGTCGTCCATTTCTGAGGTACAGGGATAAGCTGAAAGACAATATTAAGCACGGAGACCTGAACCCAAAAACCTTTGAAGAAGATGCTGCGGATAGAAAATTGTGGAGGGAAAAATGTTTTGCGGGCATTAACACATACATTGACACACGGCTATCGAATCAAACAAATCTTCGTAGAGCAAGAGTAGGAACAGCACCTTCCCAGCCTGTATCCTGTGAGTCGTGCGACTTGGTTTGTGGGAGCAGAGCTGGCCTCGTGTCACACATGCGGCACAGGCATTGAAGGCAGAGTGAAACAGAGCGAATTTTTGGCCCTTATGCGTCGAACACGACGGGAGAGTCCATTATATATATATATATATATATATATATATATATATATATATATATATATATATATATATATATATATATATATATATATATATATATATATATATATATATATATATATATATATATATATATATATATATATATATATATATATATATATATATATATATATATATATATATATATATATATATATATATATATATATATATATATATATATATATATATATATATATATATATATATATATATATATATATATATATATATATATATATATATATATATATATATATATATATATATATATATATATATATATATATATATATATATATATATATATATATATATATATATATATATATATATATATATATATATATATATATATATATATATATATATATATATATATATATATATATATATATATATATATATATATATATATATATATATATATATATATATATATATATATATATATATATATATATATATATATATATATATATATATATATATATATATATATATATATATATATATATATATATATATATATATATATATATATATATTCTTCATATGCTTTAGTTTCGGTTTCGATTCAAGCTGATGCACCCAAGTCATATATATTTTTTTATTTTTGAAATCACAACTTTATAATGCATAAGAATTGATAGAAAATTGACTCTAATAATATCTAAGAAATCTGCATGAATTAAAATATCATATTAAGCGTATTTTACGACAGAGCAATGCCGGGCGTCTCTGCTAGTCTTTTTTTTATTATTAATGTAAAATTTTCACGTTAAACAAACATTAAACCTTAAAATGTTCGCACATGTTGTTTCCAACAACAAAAAATATGTGTTTTCGCCAATGGTCAACCAAGTGACAAATTAACAAAACAAAGTCTCTTTACATACGTGCGCGGTTGCTAGATTTTCATTTTTTTTTTTCGTCGTTTTTCCATCCCATCGTGATTGTTGATCTTCTGCTAAACTCAAGATGAATTCACTCATGCATAAAAACACAACGGAGACTCGCGAAGTCTTCAGAAGTTTACATATACATATATATATATAGAGAGAGAGAGAGAAAGAGAGAGAGAGAGAAACGGAGAGAGAGAGAAAGAGAAAGAGAGAGAGAGAGAAAGAGAGAGAGAGAGAGAAACGGAGAGAGAGAGAGAAAGAGAAAGAGAGAGAGGGAGAGAGAGAGAGAGAGACATTGCTATACCACTAACACTTTTGTAAAATTGTCCAAACAAACTGAAATGTAATGAATACTTATCAATTAACGTTTTCCAAAAATTGAAAAATGCAAAAGTGAAGTATCATGGCGAAATTTTCTTTAAAAAGAAACATTCATTTCAAACGCGACCCGGTCATATAAAAAAAAAAAACTACTGTTGACTTTATATGTCGGGCCTTTCGACTTTTGTGGTAATAAAACTTCTCAAATCACTTGTGATGTTATGGGCTGTATAAGGTGTTAGCTTTGGTCAAAACCGCCTGTTCCTTCTTTGCATAGGATTACTTCGATTATCAATTATCGATAGTTATCGAAGACATTCCGATACAAAAGCTATCTAAGAATATTGCCAGATACACAAAGTACCTTCGTGTGAAAGTTTATAAAAATCGGCCCAGCCGTTTTCGAGTCCATGGGGAACGAACTCACACACACACACACACACAGACACACACACACACAGACACGCAAACACAAATTTCCTTTTATATAATAGATAGATAGATAGATAGATAGATAGATAGATAGATAAGAATATTTTATTACGTATATATATCATAAATATATATATATATATACATACATAGTTCTGTTGTTGATTTTTTAAACGATATTAAGGTTATTGTCTCCACCTTGGAGATCCGGTGTTTTGTTAGAAAGTCGCCCTCTTTTTGTTCGGACGTATTTATTTATTATTTTTAAAATTAAAAAAAAAAAAAAAATTTTTTTAAATAATAAATAAATATATACATGCATATATATAATAGTAAAAGTTTTAAAATAATATATATATATATATATATATATATATATATATATATATATATATGATGACTACACACCTGCAAGAGTGTATGTCGGTATGAAGAGATGTCGATGGTTGTTTGGCTTAATGTATATTGATACTACGAAGTCAATAGATTTAGTATTTACATGTCAAACCAGCTGTGAAATAAGAAAGATTCTGTTGCCTGAATTCTTTAGGAAAAATTAACTCTTCGATCTATATACGATAAATCAATTATATATATATATATATATATATATATATATATATATATATATATATATAGATAGAGAGAGAGAGAGAGAGAGAGAGAGAGAGAGAGAGACTAGCAGTCAGACAGACAGACAGACGAGCGGACAGACAGACAGGCGGAGACAGAGATAGAGGGTGAAAGAAAGGGGGAGACAACCAGACATATATATATATATATATATATATATATATATATATAAGGAGGGAGGGAGAGAGAGAGAGAGAGAGAGAGAGAGAGAGATATACATATATACATACATACATACATGTATCTTAACAGTATTTACTTCA
>NC_136517.1:47780069-47835069 GCF_053919585.1 Euprymna scolopes
GTCGTTAGTTTAAACGACGATTTGTAAACTGAGATAGCTGTTTAATTTTTTGTTGTCTTTGTTTGTTTGTTTGTTAGTTTGTTTGTTTGTTGGTTTGTTGGTTTTGTTTTTGTTTTTTGTTTTTGTTTTTTGTTAGGCAGTTTCTTTTGTTATTACTTGACGTTCTTGGATGCCGGCAAAGGGAAATATTTGCAACTTTCTGTACCTCCCCTTGGAGAATTTTCTGTAAAAAAACATCTTTTGCTCTTTATTTCAAACAAGGTCATTTTTAACTTTATTTGTTTCTTTTCAAATACCCCTTATTTTATTTACCCTTTTAATTAAAAAAAATATATATATATAATTTTATATCGTAGGTATATTTCTGTATCACTTATTTGTGTGTGTGTGTGTGTGTTTGTGTGTGTGTTTGTGTGTGTGTGTGTGTGTGTGTGTATGTGTGTGTGTGTGTGTGTGTGTGTGTGTGTGTGTGTGTGTGTGTGTGTGTGTGTGTGAGATAATTATGGAAATAATAATCCACCGTAATGGAAAATGGAAACCCAATTAGTTTTGTACATTCGTCAGCGTTTTGTCTTTATTTCAGTTATCCGAGAAAGTCTTCAAATAAAGATGATATATATATATATATATATCCTTTTAGATTCCCCCCCCCCATTGAATGTTGAAATGTACTTATTTATTAAATAATGAGATGTCCACAGAGATCTAATAAACATATGAATAAAAATGAACTGAGTGTTAACGTGTGCTTCATTTTACATTTATCCGATTCGCTTGGGTCTCGCTTCATTTATTTCCATTTTACACGGAACGAAACTACATATACAAATTGAATCAATGACGTCACTAGTAAGAGTGAAATCAAACCCATACGGAAAAGTCACGTGATCGTTTGTTTAGCGTCTATGGCTTTAATATCAATTCTGTATAGCGTAGCTAAACCAGATTATATAGGGTTTATTTACCCTTAAAATCAATGAACCTCGGCTCCTTTGGTTTACCGACTATCTTGTGTACCCTGTTCATAGTATTGTAGTTTATTTTCGAGGCACTAGTCGCATGTCTCATTTCTATAGCTTTGACTCAAAATAATATATATATGTGTGTGTGTGTATTTATGTGTGTGTGTATTTTATATATATATATGTGTGTGTGTGTGTGTGTGTGTGTGTGTGTGTGTGTCTGTGTGTGTGTTGTGTGTGTTTATATATATATGTGTGTATGTGTATATATATACATATATATATGTATACATTTATATATATATGTGTGTGTGTGTGTGTGTATATATATATATATATACATATATATCTATATATATATATATATATATATATATATATATATATATATATATATATATATATATAAAATAAAAATTGCAAAAAGTTTACCAAGGTAATCAAAATGGTAAACTTAAAATATATAATTAATATTAAAGAGTCAATATTTACAAGTAAAGTAATCTCAACCAGATGTAAAAGCTCAATAAAACGGAAAAAGAAATAGAGCTTATAATATGAACAAATGATTAATAAAACATGTTAAAAGACATTTTGAAAAAGAGTTAAAAACATATTTAATTTTAAAAAGGAAGCACAAGATAAGTGGATAGTCCTTAATCCGCGGAGTTTCAAAGAAATACTCTCCTTCTCATCAGAGGGCAGGAATTAGCAAAATGCGGGATCGGATTTTGCATGTAAAAGTATTTAATGAAACTACAAGTAAGTCACAGATCTTACTTGGTTAAAAAAAAGGGTGAGGTAAGGGGAATAGGAGATAAAAGAAAAATGATAAAAAGATTTCACATGAATGAATAGTCCGGTGAAGAGTGAAAAATCCAAGAATGGTAAAATCCAAAACGGTCGAATTAGAAATTTCCAATCCAATGGGTAATTCCAAATGGTCCAAAATGATCCAAAAGGCAGAGTTTGTCAAAAATGTCAGAAAGTCAAAAGGCTGTCTGAAAATGATGTCAGGTAGTTAGACAGAGGTAGGGAGTACTGGTTTTCTTTCTTCTTTTTTTTTTCTCTAGCTGTGCATCCGTACAATCTTATCGTGAAGATTTCTATAATTTTTATCATTTTTTAATTTAATTATTTTTTCCATGTTCCTGCTTTTAAATTTGTTATTTTTTGTTTGTTTTTTTGTTGTTTTTTTTTTTTTTTTCAAGATAATATAAAAATTATGTTACGCCGAAAGTTTCACGTTTATTCAAGCAAGGAAAATATTAGAATCTTACATATAAAAATTACGTGAATATATTTATATATATATATATATATATATATATATATATATATATATATATATATATATATATATATATATATATATATATATATATATAATACGAATTTAATTTACTCAATTGATCCTCCGATCACTTCGGGTTTTCTACTCCTTTTTTCGCCCCCCCTCTCTCTCTCTCTCTCTCTCTCTCTCTATCTATCTATCTATCTATCTATCTATCTATCTATCTCTCTCTCTTTGCTAGCGCGGCCACAATTTATGCAGTGTTCGACCCTGGAAGTACCTCTACGAGTTCCCATCTTTTATCGTGATCTATTTTATCCTTGAACTGAACTTTCCTCGCCTATTAAACTCGTCACCTTTTTAAACAATGACAATCAACGAGAAGTGTTAACCCCTGACCTCACTATTGTTGAAACGGGAACAGCATTATCTTTGAGAATAAAAACAATATTTTTTTCAGTGCGTGACAACTTTTTTTCTTCTATTCTGGTTCTTTGTCTCGTTGTATGTGTGAGTCTCCAAATTTGTACTAGTGTACTAATCTTTCACAAATTTCCACTGAGCTTCGTCACTTTATCACAAAGACATGACAAATTGTTTTTTATTCGACAGTTCAAAGGCTTGAAAATCACTTTCGAATTTGAAAAGATTACGAAGTAAACCCGCGTCAGTCACTTTTACGTATTGATAAAGGACTAAAATCGACGACTTGATGTCTATATAAATGAGGGGTAATTTTTTTGTATGTAATGCTCATTATTAGTGAGAATTATGTTATGACCAAGATTATTGTATTTATTTTCCTGTATTTTCTCTCCTACTTTCCATCAGTGACATGCATTAAACGGAAAAACTCCAGTGAAGAATTATGACGATTAATATGAAAAATTTTGCTCACAAAGCTCCTCACGCATCACCCCAACCACAAAAAATAAGTAATGTCCTTTTTGTAAAAGGCTTATAAATCAATGTTTCTCAACCGGGGTTCTCTGGAATCCTAACTTTACAGAAAAGTCCCTAATAGACCGGCAGGAGCAAAAAAAAAAAAAAAAAAAAAAAAAAAAGCTATATGCCTGTCTGTTTGTCTGGCTGGCTGGCGGTCTCCATATTTTCAAACTCTATTTCTTCCGAAACTAAAAGCTAATGCACTTTTCGAATCACTTTATATTTCGTGCGCAACGCACACTATGTTGTTAGTTAATCTAATTGGGTAATATAGACATTATTACCTATTTTTATATTAAAACATAACAATCATCTAATATATAAAAAGCTATATGTCTGTCTGTTTGTCTGGCTGGCTGGCGGTCTCCATATTTTCAAACTCTATTTCTTTCGAAACTAAAAGTCGCAGAGAGGCGTTAGGGGTCTCACATGATTGGATTTTTTTACGAACCGTTTTTTATTAGTCTTTAACCGGTTAAAATAGTTTTTAAGAAGTTAAAAATGGGTCAAAATCGAAAAAAAAAATCGTTATACATTTTGTACATTCATCTTAGTTTATTTTTAATTTTTTTATCAGTTCATCTGCGTGTCACGTTGTTACAGTGGTAACGTCAACAGCTTTGATGCTACAGTTTCGGTTTCGATTCTAGCTGAGTGCATCCAAATACTTTTTTTTTTTTTACTTTTGAAATCACAACTCTATAATAATATATACGAAATCCGGACAAATTAAAATATCATATTTCAGCGTATTTTACGCCCTGCATGCAAAGCCCCCACCCTCGCTAGTTGGGAATATATTTTTTTTTCTTTCTGGAGATGAGGTCTACCTCGAAAATTCAAAGAAAGTAACACCACCGATAACCTTCGACACATTATGTTAGTAAATAAATAATTACTAAGCGAAAATTTAAAATCTTTCAATATTGTCTTTTATTTTACTTTACTTATTTCGTATTCAAGAGTGTTTTTCTAACAAACTACATCATCAAAGCTTTCAAACACAATTCCTTGCACACTACGCACGATGCTTCAGGAAATCTACAGCACCCTCCTCATATTTTTCGATGTCTGTACGGTGCCATCGTAAAATCGTCTTTACTAGTCAGTGTCCACTCAGCGGGAAAAACCTGTGCGTGACTAGTGATTAATTTATGTATTAAGTGACTTATTCAGTGCAAGACGCATGCGCAGTCTACATCAGTCGATTCTATCATTACTGATATAGCGATACAGTTCCTTGTTCGTCTATAGTATTAAATACTAGTGATATAACGATTCCAATATTTTTCCTGATTCCGATACAATTATCGATTCCATTCTAAATTCTCAGCTCCGATACAATTACTGATTCTTTTAAAATTTTCAAATCTCTCGATATAGAGTTGAAATTTTTTCGGGTTACTTTTAAATACCTATGTAATATGTGCATATGCTTTCACAAACGTAAAAATACATTTTCGTGGGGGGGGTGATTTGTGGATTTTAGTTTTCTTAATAGTTTATGATCAATAAATATTTAATATCTTATCATTAATATAAACAATGGAAACCATCAATTTAAAAACGCGCGAATTGTCAGATTCAGGAGCTTGTCAAAACATGGACTCTCCCAAAGACGAGAGCCATTCATTTCAATTGATGCCAGATGGGGATCAGAACGTTGATGATGTAAAGATAGAAGCTTGATTTTAGATGCATTAAAATTAACCAGACACCTCTTTCCCCATTGCACCATGTGCTCAAGATCAGAGGAGAGAAAATCCGAGAGAACTTTGTCATTTACGGCCTTTGAAGTGTTGCCATAAGTGATAGTGTCGTCAGTATAAATGTCTACGAATGATCTTAGAATATGATTTGGGAGATCATTGATGTAGATCAGGAAGAGAGTTGGGCCCAGGATGGACCCCTGAGGAACTCCAGCATTAATGCTGTAAGCTTCTCATTTCTGCCCATCAACTACTATTCTTATGAACCGATCAAAGAGAAAGGACTTAATAATTAAGAAGATATTTCCAGCAATACCGTAGCTGGAGACCTTGTGGAGTAGACCTTTATTCAATACCCTATCAAAGGCCTGTGATATGTCAAGAGAAATTGACCTAGAAAGGAAGCCCCGTCGAGAAATTCGTTAATCCTATGAAATATAACTGTTAGCATTTGCTGTAGATCTAGCAGAAAGGAAACCATATTGCATGTCATTGAGGAGGTTACTTTTGCTGAATTCCAGCAACTTATGACGCACAGGAGACTGATTTGTCTGCACTAAAAGGGACATGACCTATCACCTGAATTTTTAAATACGGAACATACTGATAAAGTTTTCCAGAGTGTTGGGAAGCAATTCTCCTTAACACAACGCTTAAACAGCTTTGTAAGTATGGGAGCTAATATATATATATATATATATATATATATATATATATATATATATATATATATATATATATATATATATATCGTGAAAAGGGCTATATTTGTAATTTGTCTGTTTATTTTTTATATTTAACTGGCTTTGCAAACTCACTTTTTCTTGATTAAAACAATCTACCTCGAACTCAGTCAGTGACCGATTTTCTTAGTTTATCAGTAAAGTTTAGATTGAGCGCTTCGTAAAAATTAGTTTCGTTTGTCAATCATCAAACATGGAAACTGTGTAGCATCGAATCGGCATTTCCACTTCTCAATTAGTGCAACTTAACGAATCATTGCCTAAATGACCGGCCCTGACTTTGCTGACTCAGTGTGGCTGCTTTCCAATATCATTTGAGCCAATCTGGCCCCGATTCACCCAGCATAATTACGCCGTTCAGCCGGACGACTACTGGCAAGAATGGTGCTTCAAGCCGCCTTTCTCTCTATCATCTTTTCTGTTTCCATGTATCTGTCTGTATAAAGCCAGTGGTTAAAAACGAAATCCGAACACAAAATCATCAAATGTTCAAAACACTGTTAAGTTTACAAAAGCAACAAAAAAAATTGTTACTTAAAACTTTGAAATAGTTTTGTTGTTGTTGTTGTTGTTGTTGTTGTTGTTGTTTTGGTTTTATGTGGCTATTTACTTACCAATCAACGAGGATAAAGTTAATAACTAGGTTAGTTTTTAACATATACAAAATCTAGCTCCTCAAAATGGGGCACTGGATTGTGAAACAAACAAACAAAAAAGAATTGCCTAGGTTTAGAAAGATTTATTGTAACGTTACCCAACACGTTGTAGCCTCAGTCGTAAAGGAGATAAAGAATAGGAAAGAGGAAAGAACTTCAACTCTTGTTCATTTTTTTGAACAATCACATTTTATTTCCTCATTCTCCTGCCACACATGATTTCTCGTGACGGCTGTGACGTCTCTCACGTGATCGTCTTCACGAACGTACTCTGGAACATTATCCACGTTTCTAACGTGATCATCTTCTCGAACATGCTCTCTCTTTTCGTATAGTCTTCTTTTTTTCTTTCGCTGACGGCTCGGTATTTGCATACAACCGGCCGTGCTATTTTACATTATTTTTTTTTTTTGATACAACATTTAGAACCCTTTATTCGCAAATAAAATTTAAATTCTATTTACAAATGAGGCACGACGCCATTAAAGATGTAAGAAGTTTAAGTTGGTTGACTATCCTACTCTTTACGAGACACATTTTTATCCATGCGGCCAAGCACTGTTTTATTCTTATGTACTTGTAATATAGTTACAGTACCACAAAGTGTATATATTACATAGCTGGGAGGGGGGGGAATATGGAAGAAGTTTCATACCTTTCGTCCGAGAGTCCTCTGTCTTCAACCGCTGGGTGCTGTGACAATGTATCTCATACGAACACAACAGATCAATAAAACATACCTGAAACTTTCCTTTACATGTGTGATCGTGAGGAACCACAGGATAACAATTTATATGTTATACATATAAATTTATTTCAGATTTGTCTCAGGGTTTCCCAGGAGCCTGCCTTACGTGTCTAAATACTTGTCTTCGTCTAGCCTCGCTTCCAGGCTTTCGGAGCTCGTACCAATGCATGTCTGCACGGTTTACCGACAACTCCTTACTCTCAACTTTAATCTTCGACATGTCAGTTCTGCTAAAAGGACACGTTTCATTCATTCGTGATTTCCGGTGATGTAAGTGATCCAACGTCACGTCTCATTAACGCGTGACCTACGGTCACGTATGCTAACTGCTCAAGGTCATTCTACCATATATGTTGTTTATATTTAGCTAAGCTAATTTTCTAAACATTTTAGCTAAAAACTTATTTTTACATTCCAGTGACCAATTTTATTTCTCTAAGCAACAATTCTTAATAGCAACTATTTTTTAGCAAGGTCACTGACTGTAGTCCGTCTAATATCCAACACATTCACTAGGAGTAGTCACACAAGCCATCATCAAAGATTACTCTCTGAGAACAACTTGTGGTGTTCCCTGGAGCCTGAGTGACAACAAGTTTCCCCAGATTTCCAATACTCTGAACCTCTTTTGATAACCTTTGCAAAAGAATTTGCGTTATCGCAACAGCCGCTTACCATTGATTTCTCGTTGGAGGCGACTATAACCTACACTGGAATTTGGGTGGCAAGGTCCTAGTCCTCTTTGCACTCAGCCAGCGGAGGTCTAGATAGTGCTTTCTCTCCTCGGTCTTTCTATCCTCCTTGACCCTCCTCATTATTTTGTGTGGTACCCGTTTATGGTGATACTCACAAAAAAGGTGCGGTATCTTACAATCATGCAGTTTCAGTTTATTATTATTGGCTCACATGGAGCTTTCACACAAGTCAACAAACGATCTGATTGGAAACCTGTGGTGTTTCTGGAAGCTGAGTGACAACAAGTCTACCCAGACGTCCAGCTCCCTCAACCTCCTTCGATAGCATTTGCAAATAAATTTGCGTCATCGAAACAGCCATTTACCATTGATTTCTCGCTGGCAGTGGCTATTGGTCTATACTGGAATTTGAGGGGCAATAAGCCTCCCCAAGGTCCCAGTTCTCTTCTCGCTTGTCCAGCGGAGGTCTGGTCAGCGCTCTCTCCTCGGTCTTTCCATCCTCCTTGACCCTTCTCGGCTCTTTGGTATTACTTTTCTATTGGGGGAGGAACGGTGATGAGACAATGGGAGTGGATGCGTGATGGGGGTGTAGAACTTGCAGATATGCAGCTTCGGTGTTCTTCATTCCCTGTAACGCTTTTTCGTTATATTGTATTCTTGTATTATTCTCCGCATTCAAGGGTTTTCCTTATTATTATGATTATGATTATGATTATGATTATGATTATTATTATTATTATTATTATTATTATTATTATTATTATTATTTGTTAATCACTTTGAAAAAATTATTTATTTACATTTTTCCATTTATAATATAATAAATTCTGAAACCCAATTAGGCACAAGGCAATTTGAAAGTGTGTGGTGAAAGGGGGTATGGTCATCTTTGTCACTGTGCCTATTATTTGTCTATCATTTTCCAAGCTCAATTACCATAATACCAAATTCACTCCATGGTTAGTCCTACTTAAGATTTCCAAATCGATTTTTTTGTTGTTGTTGTTGTTAATAAATATGTATATAAATAAATAAATCGTTTTTATTTAAAAATAATAATTTCATTTGTTAATCACTTTGATCGCAGCTCAGGAACCAGAAAACCCTCTACTTTTTACTTGTGTACGATGTAACTCATATTTTTGTCCACGATATCTTCGGCTTTGTTTTAATCTTTTTGTAATGCGATATCGGTAGAATATTGAAGTTACTTCCGTTCTCAAGTTTTAGTAGGGCCGTTAACCCTTCTAATGTTAAGCTTACTGATCACCGTGTGTCATCAGAGCTAGTCGCATGTGCTTCCTTCACTTTATTAACGAATAAGTGATTGTAGTAGCCGTCATTATAGCTTATTCGGCTGTGACTCGTTAATATAATGGCTTTTCCTCTTTCCCCTGCAGATTTTTGTAATGTTTAATAGTTCTGCAATGTCGTCGTGTATGTCCCATAGCAGGTCATTTTTTTTTTCAGCCTAAACAAGGCATATTTCCACTTGGAAAGGGCTAGTATTTGAGATCGTGTCTAACAGCAGGCTGTGTGGAGTTACATTTAAACTTCTGTAAATTAGTATAGTCAGGGAAGCAAGAAACAAAAAGGGAATTCCAGTTTAGCCGTCCGAGGGGAAAAAAACTATTAAAGTAGAAAGCTTTCCGGCATCTACGGACCTCAACAGTAAAGGGATGAGATTTTGCTGCTTGTCGGGTTAGTCGGGAGTATATATGTCGAGGTGACACAAGCGCTATGATGTAATTAGAGTACATGCCATTAAAGTACTTGTAAAACAGGCACAGAGTGCGACATCGCGGCGATGGCAAAGAGATTGAAGCGTGCGCGATAGTGCGAGACTTACCAGATTTGAAACTTCTTTTGGGGCCCTGTTTGAGAGAGAGAGAGAGACTAGTGGTAGATGCACCAACCCAGATGCGGTAACAGTACCCCACCTCGAAATTAAGTGGAACTTTATTAGCAAAGTTTATTTCCTAGAACTGCCCATTTGTGGAACACAGAACCACGGGGTTACTTCTCGGCTGACTATAACATTGCCGTTTACAAATTGAATTAAATCCAAAGTTTCATCGTGCACCCGTCAAACTAAGTAATACTAATACTCGAGTAGTATTTGGGCCTTAATAAATGGTGACTCATTGGTAAAAAGAAGACATAATCTAAAAAAAATTATTATCGAATTCAAATCAACAAATCATAAACAGCACAATTAAATCATGCATGTTGTACTCAACACTCAACCACAAGGGAGGTGACTGTGACTCAGTGGTTAACGACACGGAGTGACAAGCTGGATTTGCCAAGTTCGAATCCAGTTCATTCCACATTAGGGACGTTGCTAACCTCCACGTGGTCTCTTTCGTAAGTACCAGATGTCCTTCCAGAAAGAATTCTTAACAGAAATATATCAGGGAAGGAATGGCAACAAAATAATCAATGTTACTCAACAACAACTGCAACAACCACAATGGTACTCACTTCGTTCAAGATCGTCTGTTGTCGTTCTTTAATGGCTACCTATTCGTAGGGAGTGCGTTCTAACTCTAGAATCAAAGTTGGCACAACATTAAAAAACTAGATCCAAAATCTGGACAAGGGCCATTTTATTAAGATGTTGACCTTTCCTTCTCTCTCTCTCTCTCTCTCTCTCTCTCTCTCTCTCTCTCTCTCTCTCTCTTTGTGGTGGGAATAAGAAATATTGGGATTATAGATTTCTGTAGTGCGGTAACTTCGTTTTAATCGATTCTTTAAGTCCTATTTTATCAAATGCATTGCTTCTACGCTTATTACTCAGAGTCCCTATTCTTTGCGTCGATTTTATCACGTGCGACGTCATTTCCTTTAGCTCGTGTTCTCACAGGGGACAATGACCCCCAAAGGCGAGCTATCTGACTTCGTCTAACGTTTATTTCCTGTTTACGCGATAACATTTCCCCTGTGAATTTAGATCATCAAATAAGTACTAGCGAGCGTACTTTTAATAGATGAACCGTTCGTCGATTAAGTCTCTTTTCTGCCGTCAAATCAAAATGATGTAGCTATCAGCATCTGTGAATGAAATGACAACGGCTTATATAACTCGATTGCTTGTTGATCGGTTAATGTAATAATGTAACGTTGTCCGGGAACCAACACAGTTTATATTACGTCGCAAAGGAGACTAAGAATAGGAAAGAACTTCAACTTGTTTTTGTTTTGTACAACATTTATTTCCTCATTCTCTCGTTACCGCTGTGACGTACTTCATGTGATCGTCTTCTCGAGCGTCATTCACAACGTGATCGCGAACGTTATCCACATCTCTCACAGGATCTCGAACGTTATCTCGTTCCGTGCTCCACATCTCTACAGCGATCGCCCTCTTTTTTTTATATAGTCTTTTTTCTTGCCGGTGGCGTCATTTTGCATGCATTTGCATATAGTTGACCGCGTTATGTTACAATTAAAAAAAACGCGCATTTGACGTTGTCGATGTTGCATGTATACGAACCTTTGTTAATCTTAGTCTCATATATATATATATATATATATATATATATATATATATATATATATATATATATATATAGAGAGAGAGAGAGAGAGAGAGGGGGGGTGGAGTAGAAGTAGCGACATTTAAATTAAAATAAATCACAGAAAAATAGGCTGTATTTCGGCAATAACGCGTCAATGTTGTCTTCCAAGTGGTCGATTGTGTCTGGTTTATCGGCATAGATATGTGACTTTACATATCTCCAAATAAAATAATCCAATGGGGTTAAATCGCACGAAGGAGGGGGCCAGTTGGCAGGTCAGATTCGTAAAAATTATTCGTTCATCAAAGTTTCTCTCGGTGCATTGATCGAATCTTGCGGTGCGTGGCATGTGGTTCTGTTCTGCTGAAACCATGTGATGAATTACCAAACTAAGCTGAAATCAAAATAAAAGTATAAGCTTCATCCCGAGCTTCATCGCCACCATGTATTCTGCTATGTGTATGCCACTCCGGGACCTTACCAGCTTCTTCTTTTCTACGTCCCCAAACTGGTTGAAGAATGCGCCCAGGTACTTAGCGCATAGCTCGGGTGGGGCGTTATAGATGCGGACCTGGGTCTTCCTCTTTCTCTGATATTTGGGGAGTAACTTTATTCTGCCACTCTTCATCTCTCTTTGGGAGAGCTATTCGGCTATGTCCTGGTTGTGGATGAGGACATCCCATGCGGCATAGCTCCTCCGACAGAAGACCTTGCAAGTGTCGAAATATAGGATATAATGACGTCATGTTTTCTAGGAGAGAACCAAAAAGATTGTTAAAATTCAATTCGAGTCACGAAGCAGGACAAACAAGATGTGCCCGATAATGTAGAAATCTAAGTGAATATTGTCTCGAGACTCTGCTCGTGCGTTGACCATCCTTAAAGACTAAGTTAGAAAAACAGTTAAAGAAGTCATTAGAATTAGATATTGGTCTTTTCTCCTATTAACAACTCCTCTCTAAATAAAATCTTCGAAAGCCAGTAAGTCTCTATTGTGTTTCTATGCATAAGTAAATTCGTCTAAAGCTAAGCAGAAGATCAACAACCACAAGGGGATCAACAGCCCACACATGGAAGATCGATGATCAAAGAATGAAGACCAGCAACCGCGCACGTATGTAAAAAGACTGTTTTGTTGATTTGTTTTTTTGGTCGCCCACAAGCAAAAACACAACGTTTAAAATGTTCAATCAATAAATGGCATTACAGATACCGTAGTGTACAAAACTTTTTCACGCACTCCCCGTCTCTCTCCGGGGGAGTTATAGACGACGAAGATCGAATTTAATCATATGCTTTAACGGAAATAGTATTTCAAACATAAGCGTGATATACCCACCAATTTAACCTCTAACGGTGATGCCTGGAGGAATTCAAGGATGAGAGCCGATTAATGAAAATGAATATCCTATCTGAAATCAGAACCGAAAATCAGGTTAGAAAACAAATATTTACGTTTTGCTTCGATTTATTTTGTAAACAAGTCGTATTGTTCTTTTGTAATCGTGGCCTCGATGGAATCTTAAGCCGTCTATGTTTTTTTCCCCGAAAGCGCCCATTGTACGTGTGTTTGTTGAAATACAAAAGTTCTCCTCTTTATGTCACAAATTCTGCCTTCAAAGACACATGACGCATATTTTCACGGAAACAATCGGCTGTTTGTCGCGCATACTGAACCACTATAATGCCCGACAGCATTCTTTATTTCGCTAAAAAAAAAAAAAAAAAAAAAAAAAAAACTCAAGGACTTTACAGGAAGTAAGTTATACCATACTACGCATGCGTAAAAGTAAGTCTGTAAAATTCGTATTCTCTTCAAATGATAAGAAATAATCCCCAAATCGACCGCTTCGGTAGCAAGTACTCTAATATTTATAAGTAGCCGTAGTACACTTCCCAAGTTGGGTTAAGAAAATGTGGTTAAAACTTTTAATAAGAAGCTAGGAGATATATCCATAGTAAAAAGTAAGTAACCTTCTGCTCTATAATAAATATAAATAAATATAATAAATTTATAATTTAAAATGTTGCAGCATTAAGAATTGATTATACAATGTTATAAATTGATTTTTTTTTAATTCTTAATGCTGCAATTTTTTAAGTTTTAATTTATTATATTTTTACTAGAATATCTTGTCCTTTTCTTTTCCAGTTTTAACAACTAGTTCTTTATTTTTCCATGTTTAGGATTAACCATATTACTTTTCATGCTCGCATTTTTCTATTGTAATCCATGATTTTTCCACGTTTCCAGTAAATTCACTTGTTCTTTGTTTAATTTCAGTCTTATTTTTTGTCCCCATAAACATAACATACACATATGTAATAACAATGTATGGCACTCGTCTGCTTTCAATAAAATCCCCCAATTATCTCTCTTTCGTGCTTTCATTCTCTCTGTTTCACTCGTTACTTCTCTTTTCGCGAGAGCAGTGAATGTGTAGCGACGTGGTTGCTATGGTATTAGTCATAAAAAAAGTCGCTCACCTTCTTACGTTGTTTTACGATTTTGAACACCAGTAGATTCATCATAACTTTTGTTTTACTGAACGAAAATTGATTTTTTTTTTCGCAATATAGCTGAGGTAATCTATAAACTGTAATAATTGTTTGAAATTTAGTTGAAAAATGAGTGAACGGTGAAACTTTAAAGCAGTTCTAAATGACTATACTACGACTTAACCATATATTCAAATACTACAGTGTTTGAATTATATATATATATATATATATATATATATATATATATATATATATATATATATATATATATATATATATATATTCCTTTAATCTTCTCTCCAAAAAGGGGAAAAAAGGGAACAGGAGAGGAAAGAAAGAGAAATGCTGAGCAAACCTGTATCGAGGGAATTTTTAAAACAAATAATGAAAAACCGATTAAAATTGCGTTTTATTCAATTTACGGGGAGAAAAAAAAGTGGGAAAACGAGTAAAATAAAACAGCGTTATGGTCGAATACACTAGAGATTAATCATGTTTAACCCCAGGAGGCATTCCCTTTGCTTGCAAAGGGAAGGTATTCTAAGTCGAACGTGAATAGTCTCCAAGATCTTAAGGTGATATAGTGAATTAGTACAACTCAGAATAGAAAAAGAGTCCGTGCTAAAGTTCGCTGCACAAAACGGGTTTTTAAGTAAATGATCAGTAATTGAAGACCCGTATGTGTTAGTAACAACGTCTGTTGCCCGGTAGGTTCCATTCTTAATTTTACTGGCTACATGTTGTTGGATTCTTCCATCTAATATTAATGGTGTTCGACCCAAGTAGTTGGCACCGCAACCACATTCAAAATTGTAAATAACGTTACTATTATGGTGTGGGGGGGGTAGAACGTCTTTTCGAAAAGATGGTAAAGTTCTCGTAGAGAACACAACACGCATATTTGCAGCAAAATAACATCCATGAACTGCTGAACTTATTTGTTTGGCAAATTTCTCACTTACTGTACCCAACCAAGGCAAAAGAAGATAAATTGGACATTTGGCCACTATATTCTCTTTAATTCGAGAGAATTCAGCCAATTTCCTTTGAATAACTAACCTAATCACATCTAGTTGGGTACTCGTTTTTGGATAAAGTATCCGTAATTGTTTCCAATTCCTCATCTAATTTTAACTTGGTACAAATCATAAGGGCACGATGTGTTAGGGTCCAAATTAGATTTATCTTACGTTTTTTAGGGCAAAATGAATCCCAACGAATGTACAATCGTGTAAATGTTGGTTTACAGTATATAGATGTATGGTAACTAGATGGTGTTTTTGTTACCAATACATCAAGGAAAAGTACACCTATGAGGGACAGTGCAATTCATCCATAGCTTTCCTTCGTCGTGCTCATTCACTATATCACCTTAAGATCTTGGAGACTATTCACGTTCGACTTAGAAAACCTTCCCTTTGCAAGCAAAGGGAATGCCTCCTGGGTTTGAACGTGATTAATTTCTAGGTTATTCGACAATAACGCTGTTTTATTTTAATCGTTTTCTCACTTATTTTTCTCCACGTAAATTGAATAAAACGTAATTTTAATCGCTTTTTCATTTTTTGTTTTAAAAATTCCCTCGATACAGCTTTGAGAAGCGAGGGTCGAAACCGGTCAGCTGGCTCCCCATTTCTCTTTCTTTCCTCTCCTGTTCCCCCTTTTTCCCCCTTTTTGAAGAGAAGATTAAAGGAATATATATAAATTTACTTTTAATCATGAATCATAAAAGTCTTCCGTTCCTAATTGCAATATATATATATGTATATATATATATATATATATATATATATATATATATATATATATATTTATATATGTGAGGAAAATTATGAAAATAATATTCGAACGTGATGGAGTAATTGATAACATTTCAAAGTTAAATAAACTTTTTTTATCATCCAATCAAATACTTTTAGACCATGACATTTCGATGCTTCATGCTTCTCATCGGAAAAGAATATCAAAGTTATATATATATATATATATATATATATATATATATATATATATATATTTGTAATCAGAACATTAGTCTATAAATAAAAAATAAAACATATACTATAAGTATATAGAGGCTGAATAGAAAATAAAAAATAGAAATAATTATTAGGTTGGTGCCTAAGAAATATTGTCGTTTTTTGGGGGTTTTTTTTTTTTTTTTTGCCGTTCAACTAGATATATAAAAATGGCATTATTTTTGCACCAACCTAAAAAAAAACAAAAAAAAACATTAAGCATATAAATATTATGGTCTAAATTGTTTTTTCTTGTTGATGTCAGCACAATTCGGAGATGGGTTCGTCGATTTCAAAGTGGTGACAGAGATGAGAGTGACAAAGCACTCTCAGGATTTTTATGACCAGAACATCAAAAGAAGTTGACAAATGTACATTGAGAATAGTGATGACCATATGGAAAAATAAATTATGGAGCGTGTTCGTTTTAATGGTACCACTCCCGACTTTGTAGCGTTTCAACGTCGTCGTTGTCGTCGTCGTCGTCGTTGTTGTTAGGAGACCTTAATTTTGTGAGTGTTAATCTGCTCCCATAAGTCCACAATTCCTTCCGACTAGCAGCTGTGTTCTAAAAATCATAATGATTGGTTAATTAGTTGAGTGTTGTATTAGTGGCGAGTTTCAGTGAAAAAAAAAGAATAATAAATTTCCAGTATGTACATTTAACAGCATATCAAGCCTTTTGTGGTTATTTATTGCTGAAACCGATATATTACATCCTTGGCGATTAGGCCTACAGTAACTTTGTGGCTGTCGGCATAAGGTATGGTTAAGTCCTAGGAAGCCCATACTCCCATGTATTACCTTCTGACTAAGAAGAGGTTAGTTTATTGCTAGTCGCTTAAGTTGTCCATATCGGGGAATGCCGACAAGACTGCTTGTGCATTTTTTTTTAGTCCAGTGTGCGCTTATCATAGTGTGCTGGCTATTCAAACCCATTCCTAACCTCATGAAGAGGACGTAAATAAAATACATAAAGTAATTTCATTGTGTTATATCCATTTGCATAATTTGTTGGCACATCAAGGTTGTATTTATTTGCTTTCTCACTGAGCAAATTAGGCACAAGACCGTTTTTAATGTGGAGAGAGGGGGAAGGGAGAGGGAAAAGGGACCAGCTCCCGATGGGCGGGAAATGGGAGCTGGATAGTGACAATTGGCATGAAGGGTTGCCCCTACATTGACCAAGGTCTTATATGTGGGGTTACCCCCACATATGGTCTTTGCTTGCAGTATCTGTCGGAAGATACTACACTTTGATCTTGGCTCGGGGGCCACAAAGGTCCTCCCGCGACGGGGAGGTGATTGTTGGCACATCAAGGTGTTGCTTTAATTGCTTTACTAATGCGTCACAAATTATTAAGTTCAACATGTTGGATATTGACTAAGCAACTCCGAAAGGTGGCCGGTCGACGATTATTTTGATTATTTAAGCCAAAAGGTTTTGTCAGCTAAAATGTTTTAGAATAATCAAAATATTTAGTATAAATATTTATTTACATTAATTTATGAATGTGACTTAAAAAATATTATCACAACAATTCAGTTGATAAGTTATAAATAATGACATAAAACACCAGGTGATTATATTAGTGACGTATACTATGACGTCATTTAAAAGGGGAGATGGTCATTTTTTAAATACGTGGAAATTTCCGGGCTGTTGGAAAACTGCTTCTGTGGTACCAGTATTCAAAAATTCTGGCGAAAGAACAGGCCCATCAAATTATCGGCCCATTAGCCTCCTCCCACTTTTCGTCAAAATATTTGAGACCATAATTAACCATGCTCTAGTCCGGCACCTTACAGATGCTAAACTTCTGACTGACAAACAATATGGATTTAGACAAGCCCGTTCCACAGCAGACATCCTCACTGTAATCTCTGAACGTATATACCATTCACTGGACAAAGCGGGGAAGAGCAGAACGGTAGCTCTAGATATATCTGAGACTTTTGACAGGGTATGGCATGAGGGTCTCCTCAGGAAAATTAAATCATACGGTATCACTGGTAGAATACTTAACATAATTTAAATCCTTCTTAGATAAGAGAAAAATCCAGGTTTTCCTCAACGATCGTATATCTAAATCATATGATATAAATGCGGGAGTGCCTCAGGGGTCTATCCTTGGACCTCTATTGTTCCTAATTTGGGCTGGTTCATCTGCTGCTAGTCTCTCGCTCCTAGATAAGGTTCAAAAGAGAGTCGCCAATCTGATAGGTCCTGAACTGGCATCTAAGCTTCAGTCTCTATCCCATCGACGAAACGTTGTATCCCTCTGCCTGTTCTACAAGTATTTTAATGGTGAATGCTCTGACGAACTGCAGACACTTGTGCCTCCACGACGTAGACACCCTCGACAAACTCGACAGGCATCTAAATCCCACCCCCACACAGTAGAGATCCTTAGATGTAAAAGATCTTTCTACTCCAGTAGTTTCTTCCCCAGAACCGCTAGACTCTGGAATTCCATTCTAGGTCCCTGCTTCCCTAACTGTACTGACATGCAGAAGTTCAAGTGTAACGTGAACCGACATCTTGCTGCCCAAATCCCAACATAGTGTCCCAGCAGTTGCTGCCCCTGATAGAAGCCCCCTACACCAAAATGGCAATGTGCCTTGTTTGGGGTGAAAATGTAATAAAAAATAAAAAAAAGAATTAGTGTTCGAAGTTTGAAGGAGAGACAGACAGAGAGTTGAGGAGCCGACTGGTCGAATGGCTTAAAGCACCCGGAGGAGCGAAAGGTCCAACGCCTATCAAATTTAACAATCGTTGCAACTTTCCAAAAAGGGAAATAAGCACACTGGAATAAAAAGTTGCCGAAAACAAAACCAGAGGCTCGTTGTTCTTAGGATAAATCTTTTTTTCAGCTTTCGGTCGAACAAGACCAAAGATGGACCAAATATGTCCCCGATTTGGCTAGATTTTGAAATCCCAAATAAATGTTATTCATCCTTTGTGCTGGGAAAGTATTTATGTATCATTGTTATGTCATGAACTGTATTTAAATGTACAAAGTGCCTTCAATAATTTTCCAGACTTTTTTCGTATGGGCATATTTATTGATAGTAACACACATGAAACTGTAGTCCCCTTTGAAGTAATCTCCTCGGGCTGAAGTGCACTTGTTGCACAGTACCAACAATTTCTGGAAGTCTTCTTGTGTAAGCATGCCAATGACTCTCTTCACAGCCTCTTTCATCTTCTCAATTTCCTCATAACGAAATCCTCTGAGATTGTCCTTGAGCTTAGGGAATAACCAAAAGTCATAAGGAACAAAGTCTGAATTATGAGGAGGGTAAAGAACTGTCTTGATGTCCATCTGGGTGAAATAGTCTGTGATCTTCTCTGAGGACCCTTGAGACAAACTTCTCGCAAACCTTCCACATCTTCAGTTCCTCGGAAATAATTGTGTGTAGTTCCCACATTGAGATCAAATTGTGCACTTTTTGTCTCTGTAGACAAACGACGGTACTTATCCATGAAATTCTTTATTTGGCTACTCAACTCTAGTGTTCTGGCTTTCTTAGTCTTCCCACACTTCTCAAAATCCCTTCACAGATTCCCTGCCTTCCTTGAATCTCTTATGCCAAACTGATCCTTGATTCATGCAAAATGGTCCAAAAGCAGTCTGAAGCGTGCCATAGTTTTGGTGGCATTTTTTTCCCAAATTTTAATACAGAATTTGATTGCATATCGTTCTTCTAAAGTGTTCTCACGTCCGGATTGCATTTTTGAAATTCACCAACAGTGTCAATCAAGTTTTAGTAAGGTGTATTCCAATTCCTGCTGTAGCTTTTCGCTTGAATCTGAAATCATAAAAATTGCCCAGTTATCTCATAAAATGTATAGCAATAACATACTGAATTTTCAAGAATCTACGATAATTTTAAATGCATGTACAAAAAAAGTCTAGAAACTTATTGAAGGCCACTCCTACATGAACACACAACGAACCCTAGATTAGACGATCACAGCGCTAGACGGCCATAGATACATGTATATACATACGTATATACACGCGTATACAATCATACACTAGACAGTCATAGAGCTCATAAATGTATACACGATTTACATACCCCCAACATGTTATACATAACCTCCCCCTACAAAACATATTCATTTTTCGGCGTTGTCCGGTCAAAATTTAACAAAAGCCACTCAACGATAATGCTTAATGAGATAGATGTATTGGCAGATGAGTGGTGATGAATATTATAAGATTGAATTATGAATAGAACGATAAACGAATTTCGATTACTCATAAGTGATGCTTAATGTTGCATTTTAACCTTGTGTCATACATGCAAAAAATCACGTTGTCGTCATTATTACAAGAACACATGAAAGTTCATAAATTCATTCCTAGGTAGCTGCAGCTTTTTCTTCTGCACGCCCTTTACATGATCCTACCGAACGGGGAAACGCCTCCTGCAAATAAGGTTTTCATGCCTCGCAAAGATTGAATCAACTCAAAACTGATGAAAGACAGAGGAGATTTATGCGATTCGATCTCCGTTCCAAACCACTGACTAGAGAGGTTGGGAAGAGACAAAGAGAAATCGATAATCAGTTTAATCATATCTTATCAGATGGCGGTACTTCCAAGGAACCGCAGATTTCTCTCACTCACTCTCTCACTCTTCGAGTCATGTGATGTCGCGTCCGTTTCTATCAAATTGCCACAGTCTGATAATGCTAGCCTTCAACAAGTTGACTCCCAAGTAAACTTTCATTTCCTGTTTTTTTTTTTTATTATTATTTGGGGGGGGGGGTTCAACTATCAACTATGTACTGGTGAGTTTACTCACATAATATTTAACAGTGAATCCTGTAAAACAATATATATAAACATATGCATATACCTAACTTTATATGGATGGCTATATTTATGATGATATTCAGTGTAACATTATTCCAAACTGAGATAAAAGAGGTTTGCCTTTTTTTTCTGTTGTTCTTGGCCTTCGGACGGGATCAAAGTGTAGTATCTGTCTGCAAGATAATATGTACCAGTCTATACTGGGACAATTATTATTTTTGGTCACAACCAGAGTGCCCCCTTTTACCCTACTTTTAGGGAAGCTGGTCCCCCCCCCCACATTAAAAACGGCCTTGTGCCTAATTTGCTTTCGTGGGGAAGCAAATAAATACCATAAATTATAAAGAATTGTCGTGCTCTTTTGTTCTGTTCACAATTGCAACTCTTTGCACAGATTAACCCAACCTGACTACAATAGCGGCGTAGCTCAGGCTTGCATTCACTTGCTATGCTTTTGAAACGACCTCCTTATTTAATCCTTGTCATTGTTATATTTTACTTAGTCCGGATCAAGGACACGTCACCATTTCGTACCTGTCCCCATAGGTCAATCAGTCCACCGTACTCACATCATTTGTGAGTTTTCAGGGCATAATTATGTTTTTACTCTGACCCTCCTACCTCCAAAAAAAGAACGGTTCTTTTTCAGAATTCCCCTATATCAAAAACAAAAATAAAGAAACGCCTTTATAATGTACGTGCCGGTGGTCAAACGAAACTACCATATTCCTAAATATTACGTAAATTTATCAAGTAGTTTTATTTTTAAACAATCAGAGTCGTAAAATACGCTTAAATATATTTTAATTTACACAGGTTTCGTATTTATTATTATAGAATCAATTATTTCGTATTATATTGCACCCAATATATAGTCATGATTTCAAAAGTAAAAAAAAATTATTTGAGTGCCATCAGCTATGATCGAAACCGAAACCAAAGCATAACAAAACAGTTTCATGATTGGTAGCTAGTTTTAACGGCTGAAAACCAAATCGAATTTGTTCCATAGGTTCGAATCCCCTACATATCAAGTTTCAAGTCTTTAAACCAATAATTGACAGAGGAATTTGATAGAGACCGTTCCCCAGACAGACCATGTTACTTTACATACATACTAGCAGGGGTACTCGATGTTGTCTGGTCGTAAAACACATTTAAATATGACCTATCAATTCGTGCAGATTTCGTATTTTATTATTATAGTCAATCAATTATTTAATATTACATTGTACCCAATGTATAGTCATGATTGAAAAGTAAAAAAAAAAAATATGATTTAAGTACCATCAGCTAAAATCGAAACCGAGACCAAAACATAACAAAACATAGTTTCATGATTGAAACTATGTTACAAGTAAAGATTGAAGTTTATTTGAACTCAATATGGTTGGATTGAGGAAAGGAGTGTGAATTTTATTAAATACTAGCGAGAGGTACCCGGTGTTGCCCGGGTGTTTTTCGGGGTATGTGAAAAAACCCCGAAAATGTGAAAAAAAAACAGGTGCCCGTGAAAGAAAAACGAAGCCTTCACGACGCGCAGTTGGAAAATAGTAAAGTGTTTTAAAAAAACAGGTGTGCGTTTTTGATTGACGTGACGGCGATAGGTATTCAGCAGTTAGCATTTTGTGCGGGACAGTTTTGAATGAGGTGAATAAATCGGTTTGTTTGTTTTTAAAAACCCGCTCCCTGTTTATTAGGAGGAGCGAAATGAAAGCTACAGTCTGATATGACGAAGTAGACATTGAACAAACGTTTTGGATTTATTTGCTTCCCCACTGAGCAAATTAGGCACAAGGCCGTTTTTAAATGTGGAGAGAGAGGGAGGGGAGAGGGAAAGGGGGGTCCAGCTCCCGAGACGTGGGAAATGGGAGCTGGATAGTAACTGTGGTCTGTAGGGTGATCCCTACATTGACCAAGTTCAGATATGTGGGGTTACTCCCACATATGGTCTTTGTTAGTCATAGCTAGTCTTTGCTTGCAGCATCTGCCGGAACAGATGGTATTTATTTGCTCCCCCACCCAGCAAATTAGGCACAAGGCCGATTTTTAATGTGAGGAGTGAAGGGAGGAGGAAGGGGAAAAGGGGACTAGCTCCCGAGAGGTGGGAAATGGGAGCTGGTTAATGGTCAGGCATGTGGGGTTGCCCCCACATCTGGTCTTTGCTAGTCATAGCTTGCAGTATCTGCCGGAACAGATGGTATTTATTTGCTCCCCCACCGAGCAAATTAGGCACAAGGCCAATTTTTAATGTGAGGAGTGAAGGGAGGGGGAAGGGAAAAAGGGGACCAGCTCCCGAGAGGTGGGAAATGGGAGCTGGTTAATGGTCAGGCATGTGGGGTTGCCCCCACATCTGGTCTTTGCTAGTCATAGCTTGCAGCATCTGGCGGAACAGATGGTATTTATTTGCTCCCCCACTAGGCAAATTAGGCACAAGGCCGTTTTTAATGTGAGGTAAAAACCAGCTCCCCTTAAAGTAGGCAAAAAGGGGGCACTCTGCTTACCAAAAATAATAATTGTCCCAGTATACAAATTATCTTAAGTGCAACATCTGCCGGAACAGATACTACACTTTGATCTTGTCACCCGGCCCCGGAGGGCGCACGAGCAAGTGGCTTTCAGCCTGTTGGTATTTATTTGCTCCTCCACCGAGCAAATTAGGCACAAGGCCGTTTTTAAATGTGGAGAGAGAGGGAGGGGAAAGGGAAAGGGGGATCCAGCTCCCGAGAGGTGGGAAATGGGAGCTGGATAGTAACTGTGGTCTGTAGGGTGATCCCTACATTGACCTAGTTCAGATATGTGGGGTTACTCCCACATATGGTCTTTGCTAGTCATAGCTAGTCTTTGCTTGCAGCATCTGCCGGAACAGATGGTATTTATTTGCTCCCCCACCGAGCAAATTAGGCACAAGGCCGATTTTTAATGTGAGGAGTGAAGGGAGGGGGGAGGGGAAAAGGGGACCAGCTCCCGAGAGGTAGGAAATAGGAGCTGGTTAAAGGTCAGACATGTTGGGTTGCCCCCACATCTGGTCTTTGCTAGTCATAGCTAGTCATAACTAGTAATAGCTTGCAGTATCTGCCGGAACAGATGGTATTTATTTGCTCCCCCACCGAGCAAATTAGGCACAAGGCCGATTTTTAATGTGAGGAGTGAAGGGAGGAGGAAGGGGAAAAGGGGACCAGCTCCCGAGAGGTGGGAAATGGGAGCTGGTTAATGGTCAGGCATGTGGGGTTGCCCCTACATCTGGTCTTTGCTAGTCATAGCAAATCATAGCTTGCAGCATCTGGCGGAACAGATGGTATTTATTTGCTCCCCCACCGAGCAAATTAGGCACAAGGCCGATTTTTAATGTGAGGAGTGAAGGGAGGGGGAAGGGTAAAAGGGGACCAGCTCCCGAGATGTGGGAAATGGGAGCTGGTTAAAGGTCAGACATGTGGGGTTGCCCCCACATCTGGTCTTTGCTAGTCATAGCTAGTCATAGCTAGTCATAGCTTGCAATATCTGCCGGAACAGATGGTATTTATTTGCTCCCCCACCGAGCAAAATATAACAAGGCCGATTTTTAATGTGAGAAGTAAAGGGAGGGGGAAGGGGAAAAGGGGACCAGCTCCCGAGAGGTGGGAAATGGGAGCTGGTTAATGGTCAGGCATGTGGGGTTGCCCCCACATCTGGTCTTTGCTAGTCAGAGCTAGTCATAGCTTGCAGTATCTGCCGGAACAGATGGTATTTATTTGCTCCCCCACCGAGCAAATTAGGCACAAGGCCGATTTTTAATGTGAGGACTGAAGGGGAAATGGGGAACAACTCCCCGGGGAGTAGGGGAGCTGGATGGTGACAATTGGTATGAAGGGTTACCCCTACATTGACCAAGGTCTTATATGTGGGGTCGCCCCCACATATGGTCTTTGCTGGCAGTATCTGCCGGAACAGATGGTATTTATTTGCTCCCCCACTGAGCAAATTAGGCACAAGGCCGGTTTTAATGTGAGGTAAAAACCAGCTCCCCTAAAAGTAGGCAAAAAGGGGGCACTCTGGTTACCAAAAATAATAATTGTGCCAGTATAGAGGGTTTCCCCTCCATTGACTGGTACAAATTATCTTAAGTGCAGCATCTGCCGGAACAGATGGTATTTATTTGCTCCCCCACTTAGCAAATTAGGCACAAGGCCGTTTTTAATGTGAGGTAAAAACCAGCTCCCCTAAAAGTAGGCAAAAAGGGGGCACTCTGGTTACCAAAAATAATAATTGTCCCAGTATAGAGGGTTTCCCCTCCATTGACTGGTACAAATTATCTTAAGTGCAGCATCTGCCGGAACAGATGGTATTTATTTGCTCCCCCACCGAGCAAATTAGGCACAAGGCCGATTTTTAAAGTGAGGAGTGAAGGGGAAATGGGGACCAACTCCCCGGGGAGTAGGGGAGCTGGATAGTGACAATTGGTGTGAAGGGTTGCCCCTACATTGACCAAGGTCTTATATGTGGAGTTGCCCCCACATATGGTCTTTGCTTGCAGTATCTGCCGGAACAGATGGTATTTATTTGCTCCCCCACCGAGCAAATTAGGCACAAGGCCAATTTTTAATGTGAGGAGTGAAGGGAGGGGGAAGGGAAAAGGGGACCAGCTCCCGAGAGGTGGGAAATGGGAGCTGGTTAAAGGTCAGGCATGTGGGGTTGCCCCCGCATCTGGTCTTTGCTAGTCATAGCTAGTCATAGCTTGCAGTATCTGCCGGAACAGATGGTATTTATTTGCTCCCCCACTGAGCAAATTAGGCACAAGGCCGTTTTTAATGTGAGGTAAAAACCAGCTCCCCTAAAAGGGGTCACTCTGGTTACCAAAAATAATAATTGTCCCAGTATAGAGGGTTTCCCCTCCATTGACTGGTACAAATTATCTTAAGTGCAGTATCTGCCGGAACAGATGGTATTTATTTGCTCCCCCACCGAGCAAATTAGGCACAAGGCCGATTTTTAATGTGAGGAGTGAAGGGAGGGGGAAGGGAAAAAGGGGACCAGCTCCCGAGAGGTGGGAAATAGGAGCTGGTTAAAGGTCAGGCATGTGGGGTTGCCCCCACATCTGGTCTTTGCTAGTCATAGCTAGTCATAGCTTGCAGTATCTGCCGGAACAGATGGTATTTATTTGCTCCCCCACCGAGCAAATTAGGCACAAGGCCAATTTTTAATGTGAGGAGTGAAGGGAGGGGGAATGGAAAAGGGGACCAGCTCCCGAGAGGTGGGAAATGGGAGCTGGTTAAAGGTCAGGCATGTGGGGTTGCCCCCACATCTGGTCTTTGCTAGTCATAGCTAGTCATAGCTAGTCATAGCTTGCAGTATCTGCCGGAACAGATGGTATTTATTTGCTCCCCCACTGAGCAAATTAGGCACAAGGCCGTTTTTAATGTGAGGTAAAAACCAGCTCCCCTAAAAGTAGGCAAAAAGGGGCACTCTGGTTACCAAAAATAATAATTGTCCCAGTATAGAGGGTTTCCCCTCCATTGACTGGTACAAATTATCTTAAGTGCAGTATCTGCCGGAACAGATGGTATTTATTTGCTCCCCCACTGAGCAAATTAGGCACAAGGCCGTTTTTAATGTGAGGTAAAAACCAGCTCCCCTAAAAGTAGGCAAAAAGGGGGCACTCTGGTTACCAAAAATAATAATTGTCCCAGTATAGAGGGTTTCCCCTCCATTGACTGGTACAAATTATCTTAAGTGCAGCATCTGCCGGAACAGATGGTATTTATTTGCTCCCCCACTGAGCAAATTAGGCACAAGGCCAATTTTTAATGTGAGGAGTGAAGGGAGGGGGAAGGGAAAAGGAGGACCAGCTCCCGAGAGGTGGGAAATGGGAGCTGGTTAAAGGTCAGGTATGTAGGGTTGCCCCCACATCTGGTCTTTGCTTGTAGTATCTGCCGGAACAGATACTACACTTTGATCTTGTCACCCGGGTCACAGAGGGCGGGGGGGCCATTTGACATTGAACAAACGTTTCTTAACTCGAGTTTCGCTTTTTTTATATACCGAAAAGCGAATGTAACGCGTGCCGATGCGGGAAATGTCGAATAATTAACGTTTGAAAGTCAATAAAATTAAATAGACAGGCGAGCTCCGTGGGTAACTCTGAGATATTACAATTTATGGATGATATAAAAAGTTTTATGAAGTTGTGAACCGAGCAAGCGCTTCTCTGAATGAAGCCTTTTGTGGACATCGAGGAAAAGCGTACATACATACATACATACATACATACATACATACATACATACATACATTTTCGCTTTTATATATATAGATAAGCTAGTTTCCATGACAACAATTGTTTTGATAGATAAGATGCAAGCAAGGGCGGACGGTCCACATAGTTTGATAATTACATAGATAAGGAAATCAAATCTTATGAATACTGGAGGAGTGACTGCTTCACCCGCCATTTAGAAAACAACTAAAAAATAAAAAAAAAAGGAGGTAACTCAACAATAATTCAAAACTAATGAGATTTAAATATTAATTTTTTTTTTATTTCGGACTATTATTCTCATCTTTATTAGTTGTTGTTTTCATCTTTATTGGTTGTTGTTTTTCACGATGTTTCGACCAACTATTCTTCTGGCCTTCGTCAAGTGGTAACCGCGACGGATAGGAACTTCGAATCTCCTAACTGCATTCTCAACAATCACTGCCATCCGTAGTTGTTGTCGTGTCACGACGTTTTGGCCAAGTAAACCTCTGGCACGTTTTGGGTAGGATTGAAACCGCTATCTTCAGACAATGTCCATCTGGAACCGTAGAGATTCAACGTCTCTATCAACTGCGCCCCAGGCCCCGAAGGGCGATCAAGGTTGGTGAGACGACAACAACTACGGTTTTACTTTTATATTTTTTCTGCAACATTATAATTTATGGAAACTAACGGGAAGTGTAGAAATTTCGCACACGGACTCTTTCATGTGTAATATATTGATGTTGGTATTCTGTCGATGTTCAGCGTGAATGGAGACGCTCTGATATTATTGCAGCTCGTAAAATACGCTTACATATGATATTTTTATTTATACAAATTTCGTATAGTTTAAGTCAATTTTCTATCGATTCTTATATATTATATAGTCGTGATTTCAAAATGTAAAAGAAATATCCTTATGGGTTGAGTGCGTCAGCTTGAATCAAAGCTGAAGCCAAACCTTATGAAGAAAAAGAATGTATTTATATATAATTTGAGTTGCTTCGGCTCTAATCGAAACCGAAACCAAAACTTATGAAGAATTCTTGGTAAAATTATTTATTACAAGCAATGGAAGGTCATAACAATTAAACGACAGTCACTCGGAAGAAAAAAAGATGTAAACGTAACACACACGCTATCGCATTAATATATAGATTTGAACCGGGGCAAAAGTTTAGCTCATATCACAAACTATCAAAATGGTCGCCAAGTTACATTTTCTTTCTTTCTTTCTTTTTTAAAATCCGCAACAGGTTACTTTCAGTGTTCACTGATTTAGTTTTTACTGATAGTTCGACACTTACAATGCTCGATTGTTACATAAATGTGAAATAATATGGAGGGGAGCAATAAAAGGAAACATAAAGATTACTCTTCTAGTACGATATTGATGATGGAAATAAGCATTGAAAGTACAGATTTAAAAAAAAAATAGATACAATATCAAAGTTAGGACTTTATGCGGAACAACATTTTATCGGAAATAATTCCGATTTGTTTATTTTAACATAAGTTTACCATCCACTATATAAAGTTTATCCACGGTATAGCGTTTATCCACTATATAAAGTTTATCTACTATATAAAGTTTATCCACTATATAAAGTTTATCCACTATATAAAGTTTATCTACTATATAACGTTTATCCACTATATAAAGTTTATCCACTATATAACGTTTATCCACTATATAGCGTTTATCAACTATATAACGTTTATCCACTATATAAAGTTTATCCACTATATAACGTTTATCCACTATATAGCGTTTATCCACTATATAACGTTTATCAACTATATAAAGTTTATCCACTATATAACGTTTATCTACTATATAAAGTTTATCTACTATATAAAGTTTATCCACTATATAACGTTTATCCACTATATAAAGTTTATCAACTATATAACGTTTATCTACTATATAAAGTTTATCCACTATATAACGTTTATCCACTATATAAAGTTTATCTACTATATAAAGTTTATCCACTCTATAACGTTTATCTACTATATAAAGTTTATCCACTCTATAACGTTTATCTACTATATAAAGTTTATCCACTCTATAACGTTTATCCACTATATAAAGTTTATCAACTATATAAAGTTTATCCACTATATAAAGTTTATCCACTATATAACGTTTATCCACTATATAAAGTTTATCAACTATATAAAGTTTATCCACTATATAAATGTAAGTTAGTCGGATTCTCAAAGTCTGGCAAAGATAACTTTGAATCTGATAAACCGATAGTTGATTCTGATTAATTACTTATGCGGAACACAAGACAGTTATCAGCTTTTTGGATTGTATGTCGATCAATATCACGTTTATCCTAAAACAATCATCGGGATAAAGTGATTTGTAATTGGTATAGGTTTAAGACCAGCATTTTTCAAAGTGAAGGCCGGGCGAATCTCAAAAGTCACGAGTTGGTGGCGGAGTCGATGAATTCATAAGTATGCAACTATATAACGATACGAGAACATTTGATTATGGTGTAAGTGTAGAATTATCAGAGTTATCTCCCTTAGGCTGATATTCAAGTTTATGCTATTTCACTGAAAGTGACTGTAGTTTCACGAGTGCAGGAGCACTTTAACCCTGATTGGGTGCATTGATTGGAGCAATATGATATTGCTAACATCCAAACATTGTCGGTATCCCAAGATAGTATCGATAGAGTAAATGCACGACGTTTTTGTTTTTTGGGGTTTTTTTACATGGAAGTCACCACTTATCAAGGCTCGGGTGCCACTCGAGGGTAAGGGTTATTACATGTACAGTAATCAATGGGGTTAATATCGTAGCAATCGTTAGTAATTGAGATTTGATAAATTGGATTACTTATAGGGAGCGGTTTATCAGAAATTTGTTTATGTTGGACTTGAAGACATCCAAGTTGTAGTCAGGTGGGAAACAGGCAAACGGAAGAGAGTTTCACGGGCGTGTAGTTCTAAGAAAGAAGATTTGTTCATGGAATCTACATTTTGATTTAGGTAAAGATAAAGAGTGGGGAAAATTATTGACAGTGGTTTCAGCTAGATGGGTGTTTTTCGTGAAAGATTGGCGAGGGGGTTCAGAGATTGGAGCTCAGGCGAGCACTTGCCATGGAAGTAACGATCAAACAAAGACAAGCTCGCAACGTCTCTTCTATTGGGGAGAGAGGTTGCAGGGAAGAGAAAAGGGTATTCCCCACTAAGCTACGAAGTCTATTTTGTACTCTGTCAAGGCAGGATAGGCTGTTTTTAGCAGCTCCTGCCCAGATGTGGCAGCAGTACTCCATCCTTTGACATATTTGGCTTTTATATAGATAGAAAATTGCATCAGCAGTGAGATATCTACTGGAGCGGTAGAAGGATCCCACCATTTTTCCAGCGACCTTGACAACAGATTTGATGTACGTGTTCCATTTCAGATCAAGAGTAAAGGTCAATCCCAGAAGCTTGTCAAAACATGGAACCTCCCCAAGACGAGCGCCATCCATTTCATTTGATGCCAGATGGGGATCAGAGCGTTGATAGTGTAAAGATAGAAGCTTGGTTTAGGATGCATTAAAATTAACCAGCCACCTCTTCCCCCATTGTACCATGCGATCAAGATCAGAGGAGAGAGTATCAGAGAGAACTTTGTCATTTACAGCCTTTGATGCGTTGCCATAGATGGTCGTGTCATCAGTATAAATGTCAACGAATAATCTAAGTATGTGTTTTGGGAGATCATTGATGTAGATCAGGCGTATTCTTCAAATGCGTTTTGATAACGTGTGTGATTTTAGTAATCAATTTTTAGAACAAGTCTGATCCAACTGAATCACAGCTATTTTGATCTCCAAGGCTATATATATATATATATATGATGTGCGTGTGTGCAGACTCGTATCCATAGCAACACACGGGTTTAACCATTGGCCGCCGCTGTTGTTGCTGCTTAATAGCGATCGTTACACATATGAAACCGTCCAATGTTTCTATTTCATAAAAATTAAATAAATTTAGAAAAATAAAAAATAAATTAAAAAAATAAATAATAATAATAATAATAATAATAATAATAATAATAATAATAATAATAATAATAATAATAATAATAGTAATAATAATAGGAATATTAGAATTGATAGTAAAAATAATATTTAGATTTAAAATTCATTACCATAAATTTCTATAATAGTTCCGAGGATAGTCGCTCTCCAGAACAAACCATATTTACAAGTAGTAACAGAATATTTACTCACTTGTTATTTTCTCCTCTCAATCTCCCATGGTTCACTGGATCAAATACTTCAGAGTATTCGCTTATCGCGCCTCACCGTAATTATTTCACTTTGTAATTACTTGAGTTTGTCGTTCATCTAAAACTCATTTCCTACGTAAACGCTCTCATACTTTTCACGTCTTCTTATAAGACAATTTCATTGGCTACTCAGGCATAAACCTTTATTTTAGAGTCTGAATTTAGGGAACAGGACGGCACACTTTCTACGAAATCCAACATGGCGTGTGTCCACATTCTATTCTTTCAAAATAAGGAGGCTATTAAGTATCACGATTAATCTACTACGAATCACGTATTCTAACGGAGTAAAAAAAAAAAACTATCAAGTAGATAACTGTTAAATTATTCTTCGAACATACGCTTCCATTCTCTAATTAAATTTTGTTTACATGAGTAAAGAGACAGAGAACTTCTTTACCTACGCCTTTTGTTGACCGCTACTACTACTACTGCCATTATCATCATCATCATCATCATCATCATCATCATCATCATTATTATTGTAAAGTTTTTTTTGTTGCTTTCCTTTTTATTGATGCGCACATTTTTTTGTTTTTTGTTTTTTGTTGGTTTTTTTTTTTGAGTCTTATGTTATTACTACTGTTGTTATTGATATTACTACAACAACTACTACTACCACTATTATTATTATTATTATCATCATCATCATCATCATCATCATCATCATCTTACATGGGTTAGAACCACGGCTTTGCTAGTTTCGATTCAAGGTCATTCCACCACGACAATTTTATTCATAAACATTTTTTTATTTATTGCTTTTATTTTATTTTTATTTATTTATTTTTTTTTATTTATTTTTTTGAGGGGACGTACTCACACTTTTTTCGCCGTTGTACATATTTTCGTTTTTAACATTTCTTTTTATTAGCAGGGTTTCATTTCTTAACTCATCGACCATTTCATAAAACGCAAAAAATACCTCAGACTACAAGGAAAAGAGAGTGAGAGAGAACTTCTCTTCCTTTTTCTTCTTAGTGTTGTTTTTAACCGCAACTACTAATTTTATTATTATTATTATTATTATTATTATTATTATTATTATTATTATTATTATTATTATTATTTGTAAACAATGTTTATTCATTGCATTCCTTTTTATTTGGTCATTTTTTTCCTTTCTCTGGGAGGACTTATTATTATTGTTGTTACTACCACAATTATTATTATTATTATTATTATTATTATTATTATTTATTTATTTATTTATTTATTTATTTATTTATTTATTTATTTTACTTTCATTACATAAGCTAGAAACTTGGCTCTGCGAGTTTCTATTCAAGGTTATACCACAGCAACAATTCTATTTGCAAACATGTTTTATTCATTGCTTTTTTTAAGTGGGAGGTGAGTCCATTGTTTTTTTGCTATGATTGACATTTTCTCTAAATTTGAACTAAGGTATTTTTCCATATTTTTGTTACCAGGATTTCAGTTTTTAACTTATCAACCACTTCATGAAACACAACAAAAATACTTGAGTCTAGAAAGATTTCTCCTTCATTAAAAGACACCAAACAGCAATGGTTTTAAGCTTGCTTAATATTTTTTTTAACTTTTTAATATTTCTTTTTATTAGCAGTGCTTCAGTTTTTAACTTATCGACTACTTCATAAACAAAACAAAAATCTCCATTGAAAGACACCCGAACTAATGTTTTTAGGATTGATTAAAATATTTCTTCGTAAACATTTTTATTTATTACGTTCTTGTACTGGGAAATATGCACATTTTTTGTTTTTTTTACCGTTATGCATATTTTAAAGCATAAACTCACTAGCCTATCATTCATTCTCACATTCATTTTTATATTTTTCCTGGTACGAGCTACCAATCCGGCTGTACATATTTCCATTCTAAATCATTAAAACGATTTTATCCTCGGAGTATAAGGATTTCTACTCCATTGAAAAACATCAAAACCAATGTTTCCGGATTAATTGAAATATGTCTTCGTAAACTTTTTTATTTATTACTTTCCTTTATTCGAAGAGAGATCATATGTACATTTCAATACGTTAAATAACGTGCTTTTTCACATTTCTTTTTATTAGTGGCCACATCAATTCTTAACTTACCGACCACTTCATAAAATAAAAAACAAATTAGCTCAGTAAAAAAGGATTTATCGTATATGAAATAATTATAAAATGCCTACAGACACTAGTATTTCATCCTTTTGGGAATCATCAGTGCAGGGTATCACTATTAACACCAGTCGATAGATACGAACCCGGCAACAGAAGCCATCCCTGGCTTCATTAGCAAGTACCTAATCCATTCGGCCACCGTTAACAGCGTTAAATGTTGTTGAAATTTAAACATTTATTTTTAATGCTTTTTAACGTCTGTCAGAGTGATCTAATGATTATATGATGATCTGCGTATAAGAGCTAAATTGACCGACTTTTTATTTCTACTGAAAGTGCTCAACCATAAGAAACGAGTTTCTTAAAGGGGCTGACATAATTATTTACTATAATAATTATCAAATACAGATACTAGTGTTTCATCCTTTCGGAAATCATCAGTGCAGGGTGTCACGATTGACACTATATATATATATATATATATATATATATATATATATATATATATATATATATATATATATATAGTCATTATCATAAACACGCAAAATTAAAGATCGGCCTTCGTGTGTGTGCGTCTGTGTGTGCGCGCGTGTGCTCTTGCCGAGAACCGAATAAAAAAAGATCGATTGTGAGGAGTGGAGCATGGGATTCATGCTCCACTCTACAGTCATGAGCGGAGGATAAAGAGAGAAAGATAAAATGGCGAAATTTAAAGGAACGTTCGGTGCGGTGAAGTGGTCAAAGACGAATATGAAGAAAGAAAAGCGAACTTCCTCAACCCCATCGGCAATTGAATCCCCTACCCAAGTGCCAAGAAAAGAAAAAAAGATGATAGAAGAAAACAATAGAATGTTAACCAAGAGGGTGTCCGTGCCAAATTCAAATCCTGACGATCAGCAACCAATAAAGTGATTTCAATGCTTCAACACAGAAATCAATAATTTCTAACTTTCCGGCTGGGTGTTTCCAATTAACTTATAGTATTTGGAGAGTGCACAAATTTGTGTGTGTGTGTGTGTGTGTGTGTGTGTGTGTGTGTGTGTGTGTGTGTGTGTGTGTGGAGAAACTTGTTAATAACAGGAATAGATTAGCAAAAGATTAATCTGGAACAAAAATAGATCTGATATCCAAATCTGGAACAGAAATAGATCCGATATCCAAAAACGCTTGTATTTTGTTTGTTGTTGTTGTTGTTGTTGTTGTTGTTTTGTTTTGTTTTTGTTTTTTTGTTTTTTTAGGGAGATGGTGTTAAATCAACACTGTTGGGGTGCCATGATATAGAATACTGTATTGTTTTAAAATCCGCGAAACAGGTTTTCGTGGTAAACAACAGATGATTTTTACAATAATATTAATACTAGCGTAGGTTCTTGGAAGGAAAATGCAGTTGTTATATATTGGGACCCTACGCCAGTAAGTAGAGCTTATGTGAACTAGTATGAATTTCGGTGACCGTTACATAAATACATGTCAGGATAACCTGGTGTAAAGCGGAAATGGATCCAGTGCATGTGGCGTGATTGAAGCGGAAAGATCAAGGATTACTTCCATAGACAAAACACGCTAGAACTGCAGGCGTCGAATGATGTGACGAACAGTCGAAATCGGGAAGCGATAGAGGGTAGATACGTCTAAAGATGTATAGAGTATCTGAGTGATTATTGCCTCTAGACTCTTGCTGTATGTCGACCATTTTAAGACTAGGTAAGGAAATTAAGTAAGAAATAATTAAGGTTGTCTCTTCACCAAAGAACAGACTCTCTGAATAAAACCTTTGAAACCCAAGCAACTTCCAATTGTGTTCCTATGCATCAGTAGATTTGTCTTAAGTTCAACAAATGCTCAACAACTACGAGAGGATCGCGGCCTACACATGGAAAAGCAACGCTAAAAAAGAACGAAGACAAGCGACCGCGCACGTATGTAAACAAAACTTTGTTGATTGTTTCTTGATCGTTCACTGGTGACAAGGCACTGTTGCACAAGCGCGCATTTGTGTGAAAAGACACTGTGCGAACCGTTCGTTTAATGTTTGTTTACGAAAATGTTACACGGTGTCTACAAGAGATGAATTGACTTACTTTTCCAACGAAAGACTTGGGATTAAAGTGTGTTTATATATATATATATATATATATATATATATATATATATATATATATATATATATATATAATTATTTACTATAATAATGAAATACCTACAGACACTAGTGTTTCATCCTTTCGGGAATCTTCAGTGCAGGGTGTCACAATTAACACCAGTCGACCGGTAATACAAGCCATCTCTGGCTCGATTAGCAAAGACCGTATCCATTCGGCTACCATTTCGGTGATTGTTACATAAATACATTCGGTTACCATTAACCGTGTGAAATAACGTTGAATTTAAACATTTTATTTTTAAATGTTTTTTTACTTCAGTCAGAGTGATCTAATCGTTATACGATGATCTATGAATATATATATATATATATGACCTATACATGCATATATATATATATCCTATTGCATGTGTGTGTGTGTGTGTGTGTGTGTGTGTGTGTGTGTGTGTGTGTGTGTGTGTGTGTGTACTAAACGTACTGAGGATCCGTACCAGTATTTATTTTACTTTGATTTAACTCTAAGATTAAGATTTACATTCTGTAACAGTTTCCAAGACATTAAAATATTTTTTATATAACTAAAAATTTACTTTATGCTATTATTATTATTATTATTATTAGTAGTAGTAGTAGTAGTAGTAGTAGTAGTAGTAGTAGTAGTAGTAGTATGATTTCGCGAAAGGGATATATATCGTTTGAAGGTCTTGTTTCAGTTCGATTTATAAATCTTGTTAGTCGTTGTATGGAACAACTATCGTATTCACAGCCGATGTTCTTAGCGTCACCAGTCAGTACTTATGACTTACTCAACAAATCAAAATTTTGCAATGAGGAAAGACCCGGATGTATTTATATTCATGATATCACCCCCACCCACGAGTTATATTTTCCCGTGAACATTTTTAGGTCTGGACATAATTTATTGACTTTTCCTGGGGTTTTTCTTAGTCAATCTTTGCCATGGTGACATTTGATACCCTGGTAATTCTGGTCTTGACTTCGGGGCATGCTGACATAGTGACAGGAATTTCAAATGCATCGTATAGGACTTCCATTGAAATTCCCGTGACCGTTGTAATGTGCTTGAGTCTCAACTGATTCCAATGTCTTTTGCATGGAAATGTGTTTCCTTTTATGTTATATGACATGTCCTATTCTTTTGGTTACTATTCCTTCTTCCCAAACATTTTACCAACCCTACAGATTTTGAAAAAACCCTTGTCCCCTGGCCTATAGACTTTAGTCATCTGTTTTTCTTTTATTGATGGTTTCAGCGCCGAAATAGACAACAGTCTATCAAACACAGGGCGAACATTACCTCTGCCGGCGATAAATGTGACATTGCATTCGGGTTTGGTGTTAATCTGTAAACTGCTAGAAATGTTTGAATACTTCTTTCATTTGTGTCCACGCTTTGATTTTTCTTCAGGGTTCGTTCGAATATGTCAAATTTTCTACCATTCCATTCAATCATGGATGGTAAATTGTTGTTGTTACGTGCTCAATGGACAATGCTTTGTAGCATTCCTAAAAAGAATTTTCCCGTGGACTGAGTTCTAATGTCGCTGACTAAAATTTTCCGGTTTTAAAAACGACTAAGAATTTTGTTAAGTGCGTTCATCGTATTGGCTGCCGTCAGATGCCTGCACTTAACAATTCCTGTTCACTGTATGAAACTCCACAAATGGGCCCGGCATAGTCGATATGCAATCATATCCATGGGACATTCGTCTTTGGCCAGGATTGAATTGTTACCGGTCGATCACTTACTGCCAGTTGCCATCCTTCGCATTGTTTCGCCACACTTTCTATGTCCTGGTTCATCCTAGACCAATAGTGTAACTTCTCATTAACGATTTCATTCGTTCAATCCCTAGATGACCTGTGTGAAAGTCTTCTTTTGCAGAGGAGCCGGCATTATTACTCTATCTGCGTATAGCAATATCTGATCGCATATAGAAAAGGGCGACACACTATTCTCTTTTTATTTTTTTTCTCGCTCAATTAGACTTCCCTTTTCATTATTCTAATTATAATCCTTCTCCGCTGTTTTTTCACATCTTTTAGCCTAACCGGAAGTGTTCTAATAGTATTGCATAACAGACTCGACAATTCACTTTCGTCTCTTAGCGTCGCTATTATTGTTTCTTCGGATATTTAGAATTCAATCTGGATAACTCATCGGTTTTGAATGCAAACAAAAAAAAATGGAATAGCCTTTTAAAGGATTTCTACATTTTCCTTGAAGGTAAAAATTCTGTTCTTAAATTATAATTCATTAAAATTAAGCCCCAACGTTGTAGCCGATTTGTCGTATGTGTTGGTATACTTTTTTTCGAACACAAAAATTGCTATTAGCGGTTTGTGATGTTTGCAGAATAAACTCTCTTTCATATAAAAACTGTGACACTTTTTACTGCGTAAATTATTGCTAAACTTTTCGATCTTACTGTAATTTCGTTCCGCGCGCAATAACGTTCCTGAGACAGGTGTTATGAATGATTTTCCTCTTCAGGTTGAAATGTGCTCATGATTGGTCTACTAATAAACAGCTTCTTTTTTTTTAATTTTTTTGAAAGTCTGTTCGGATTCTTCTGACCATATCCACGTTATGTCCTTTTTATCAAATTATTTAACGGCGCTCTCATATCATATATTTTTGGGATAGATATGCTATAGTAACTTACTAATCTCAAGAAAGTCTGAAGTTTAGCAACGTTATCAGGTGTGTACATATTCTTAATAGCTTCATTCCTTTCCGGGTCTGGTTTTCTTTTTTTTACTGTCAATGATCTGCTCTAAATCTTTTATCTTCTTTAAGAAAAACTCGCATTTTTTCAGAACTCAACTTGAACCCGAATTCTTCAATTCTCTGAAATACTGCTCTGATGTGGGTTTTGCCTCGCTTTTAATCAAAATATTATTCAAATATGCGATTGCACATATTCCATGCCAGCCAGCATTGTGTCCATTATTCGCTGGAATAGACTTGGAATTACCTTCAATCCAAAAGGAAGCCGACAAAGTTTTAAAATTCCTTCATGTGTGTTTATTGTTAGGTGCTTCAAACATTCTTCTTTACCTCAAGGTGAGCTTTAGATAAATTCAACTTTAAAAATACCCTACCAGTTTAATTTTGTGAATATATATATATATATATATATATATATATATATATATATATATATATATATATATATATATATAACTACTTCATTTACTCACTTTGTCCGGTAAGTGCATGTTCATTGGCTGATAGGAAGGGCGCAGTGGATACTAGAAAGCTGGTTGGCTAACTAAAATCTCAATAGAAGGTGCGTATATAAAAAAACGACAGACAACCACAAAATTCGCGCATAAGCCTGAAGAGTCCTAGAGTGGATGAAACGCGGAATATTCAGTGTAGCTTAATCGCCATATATATTTTATAACTTACTAGTTATATATATATATATATATATATATATATATATATATGTATATATATGTATATATATATGTATATATATATGTATATATATATATATATATATATATATATATATATATATATATATATATATATATCTTCTGCAGATGGTAGAAGATATGTATGGCCTTCCAAATAATCATTTAACCCCGTCGAAATATCAGCGCATATTCTCATTTTTCGGTTTTTCTTGTATATATGTGTGTGTGTGTGTGTGTGCGTGCGTGCGTGCGTGCGTGCGTGCGTGCGTGGTGACGCGCAATCCATGTAATCGACTTTCGAAATTGCGCCAATTTTTTTAAATCTTTCTTATTCCTCGTTTATTGCATCTAGTGTCGAAAATAATACTTTTCTGTTGGGTTTTCAAATCGGTTTGGCATTATCTTTGAATTCGAAGTCAACTTCTATTTTTGTGCACAGACTAACTCCTTCTGAACTAACGCGAGAGAATTCTCTTTTCAAATCCGTAATAAATCTTGTACTTTTTTCTGTACGATGTTTATTTGTTGCAGAAAGAATTAATCCCCATAAGTTAACCAGTACAATCCAGTTGACGCCAAAAAGATTTTCTGAACGAGGAAGTACATATACTTTCAGTTTATGAGTTTGACCAATATAAAAAATAATGTTACAGTTTATTTCTCCTCTGAACTTTGATTTTGTACCTGATACTCCTCTGGCAATCTTTTCTATGATCATTATTCGTGAGAAACTTATTTTTTTCAAAGCTTGTTAATTCATTACCGACATATCACTTCCTGAATCAAGTAACAATTTTAACAATTTTCTGTTTATTTATTTTTACAAGAAATTGAAATATAGCATCTGAAGAACAGATACTACACTTTGATCTTGTCTCTGTTTTGTCAGAGAATGGGAACTTTTACGTTCTACGATTAAACCATATTTATCCTTAAAAAAACAAATCTTTCTTATATGCTTTCTACCATACGCATTGGTTATAACATTTTTTTTCTATTATTTGAATTCGATTTTTGTCTTACAATCTATATCCGTAATATGCTTTCTCTTGAACTCGATTATCATCTTTTTTTTTTTAATATTTATTAGATACTGGCATTCCTCCGTTACCTTTTTACAGGGTAATGTTTAGATTCTGTTTCATAATAATAAGAATTTTTTATTTAATTTTTTTCTTCTCCAGTGTCGTTAGATCTTGGACAAAAATCAAACATTTGAACAGCCTTACACTGTGCGTATGTGACAAAATAATCATTTTCCTGTTCTACTATATTTAATCACTTGTATCACGTATGAAACTATCTTTTTTTTATCGACAATTTTCGACAAAATTTCTATTGCTTGACTAAATAACCAAAAATAGCTTTGTTTACTCATTTTCTTTGGTGGGGGGGGAGGATTCGCGTATTTAGTATTTTCTTCTGTTCTCAACTTTATAGCACGATTTTTTTTTCTTCGACAATGTTTGCATCTTTTCGTAAATATGGTTTCAACCCTACGATATTAAGTTGAATCAATGTCCGCGTTGTATTTAAATTCAGAGAGCTAATTTGAAATTCATTTAGCTTTTTTTTCTCAAACCTGATGATTTTTTAATAACTTTTCAAACTTCTTCTGTTGTTGGTGTTGTTTTTGTTGTTCCAATTGTAGTTGTTGGAATCGTTTCTGTTGTTTCAATTGTTGTTGTAATTGTTGTTGGAATTGTTGGAATCGGTGTTGTAAAGTGGCTTTGGTGCACTTTAGTTAATTCCGAAATCCGTTCCATTGTTTTTTAACGTATCCACCAGAAAAAAGTGTTACTCCAGTTTGTGTAGACAATAACTTTTCTAAGTTACAAACAAGAGAAAATATCAAGTTTTATTTTCTGCAAGAATTGAATAAAACAATCTTTTTTATATACATCCTTGGACCTCTATTGTTCCTAATATTTATTAATGACCTCCCCGACAAAACTGCCTCTGAGATGGGTATATATGCTGATGACACCACACTCTATAACAGGCATGACAGGAAAACAAATGAACACATATCTAAAGAAATGACAAAAACACTAGAGGATGACCTCCAATCTGTAGTGGAACGGGGACATAAATGGATCGTCACATTCAATGCTGCCAAGACTAAACTGGTTTCCTTCAATAATTATAAGAAACCTTCTCTGCCACCAATAGAAATGGCCAGTGACTTCCTGTCTAAGAGTACATCTTTCAAACTGCTTGGCCTAACGTTCACAGGAAACATGAGTTGGAACAATTATATTGAAAACATTGCCAGGGCCGCTGCGAAAAAGGTAGGCTCTCTCTACCGTGCTAGAAAGCTACTGACACCTGAAAGTATCCTGTACCTCTATAAGGCCACCATTCGCCCATGTATGGAGTATTGTTGTCACATTTGGGCTGGTGCATCTGCTGCGAGTCTCTCGCTCCTAGACAAGGTTCAAAAGAGAGTCGCCAATCTGATAGGCCCTGAACTGGCATCTAAGCTTCAGCCTCTGTCCCATCGACGAAACGTTGCGTCCTTCTGCCTGTTCTACAAGTAGTTTAATGGTGAATGCTCTGACGAACTGCAGACACTTGTGCCCCCACGATGTAGACACCCTCGACAAACCCGACGGGCATCTAAATCCCACCCCCACACAGTAGAGATCCCTAGATGTAAAAGATCTTTCTACTCCAGTAGTTTCTTCCCCAGAACCGCTAGACTTTGGAATTCCATTCCAGGTCCCTGCTTCCCTAACTGTACTGACATGCAGAAGTTCAAGTGTAACGTGAACCGACATCTTGCTGGCCAAATCCCAATATAGTGCCCCAGTAGTTGCTGCCCCTGATAGTAGCCCCCTACACCACAGTAGCAATGTGCCTTGTTTGGGGTGAAAATGTAATTAAAAAAAAATAAATAAAAAATTTAAAAAATGGAGAAAAAATATTACTCACTTTCTGTAAGTAACGATATCTTTCTAACGTTCTTCATTAGATTGTGTTTTCACCTTGCGTTTCGATTACTTTGTTGTTAGACTTTTTTTCTAACTTGTTTGTTTCGAATTCTTTCGTCGCCACTGATATAATCCCACGAAAGGGATATATACCGTCGAAGTAGCTGAGTGGTTTTGCTTCAGTTTGAATAAGAAATCTGGTAAGTCGCCATACGCGACAATTGCAGTATTCATAGTTAGCGTTCCTAGCGTGAGGTTTGCATACTTTTTGACATCTCTCCCTAGTGACTTCACCACAGTTGATACTTATGGCTTAACCACCCAATCACAATCTTGTAAGGAGGAAAAACCTGGATATACTCATATTCATTACATAAATTATTATAGAAGTAAAGAAATTTGTTATTTTTTGCTAATTTAATACGTATCTGCAGTATGCACAGACACATGTATGTAAATTTGATCAATATGGTGATGAAGCAATAACTCTTTCTCCAAATTCTCACAGAGAATTTAAGAAATATTGGAAAGTGGTTAAATCAACATAAAATAGGAGTGCAGAAAATGCACAGATAACCAAGAGAGATAGGTAACTAGTTCAGTTAATTATAAATTACGGCTAATTACAACAATTCAAACATAATTATGCATGCAATCGGACCTGAATACCATTTAAGTTGATAGATCGATATTTGTTTCTGACTAGCTAATGTTTACTTTTTGCTCCTGTATCATGTTATTTGATCTAAATAAAAAAAAAAAAAAAGTAATTCGTTTCGTATTTTTTACAAAATTAATTATTTCGATCTAGAAAACTTTTCAAATGATCGCATTCTACACTAATACTCTAAAAAGAAAAAAAACTTGTATGCTACTAGCGACGTTGCTCCCCCCTCCCCCAGTGTTAGAAAGTAGTGGAGATATAGAAAAAGAAACAAAAGACAAGTGAAAATTAGTTTATCGGTAAAACAATGGTATAGGATGAAAAGACAAAAGTATAGAAAGTTGTTCACCAACGCACATAAAGGAGAGCTGAGGTAGTGTTATTAATCGAGGTGTGGCAAATGAGATGAATAAAAGATGGATACATTTAGAGTTAGTTTTAGGATTGGCAAAGAGTTTTATGACGATAGAGGAAGTTTGCGGTAGTCAAAGAGTTTTGCGATGACTAACGACAGTCAGAGTTGAGGACAATTGTCAATTGGATACAGTTGAAAACATCTGCAACTGGGACACAGTAGAAGCTAGATCGTAGCTTGGGCCAGAACGGGAGAGCCTTGGTAGATCGAAATGAGCTGACGTCCACTGATGAACTTGGCCTTGACAAAATTAAGATATGAACATTATCGCTTAGAGAATAGTTTTCCACAATGGTGTCACACACGTACCCAAAGCGCAACAAACATTTACAGAAAGTTACAGAGTCTGTGTTTTCCTTTTGAGTTGTTTCATTTTTTATACTTGTGAATACGTGAGTACCCACCTCGTCAGTCCCCAATGTGAGAAACCACGAAACGTCCATAAGAAGAGAAGATGAAAGAAAAGAAATCAACGTCACACAACGTTGGGGTCGGTGATATCGGCAAATGGATGGGGTGCACGTGGTCTCACACTTGCATCATTAATAAAAAGTACATTTCATCATTTTTCTATCTATTTTTATTGACAGATAAACAATTACATGTCCTCTTACTTAAATATCCAATTTGTACAGTGCCTATAGGTATTTATGCAAAGTAGCTTTGAGCACTCCTCGTCCACAGGTATTTGTAGATAAGCATCACTTATTTGTTTGTTTGTTTTTGTTTAACGGCATATCAATCCTTTTCAGGTTATTTAATGCCGAATCCAGTGATTTTGAAGAACAATTTTTTAATAGAGTATATTTGTTTTGTTTTTTTTCAAGTCGGTTTCTATTTAACCCATAGTCGGGACCCTAACAGATACTACCACTCCAGATCAGAGTGGATCTGGGAGCAATGGCAATTAAAGGGTGGCTCCACACTCCCCAACGCCCCGCAAGCTGGGGCCTCATCATCGGATATAGTTTAAGGTCATATCCAGAGCCAAGCATCACTTAATTCAACCTTTGAAAAAAGTTTTTCTTCTTTGAGTTTAGCAAAAATATCTTCAGCAGCACCACAATATCACATTTACTCTATGGACTATGGACTATGGACTATGGACTATGTTACAGAATAATAAACATTGCAGAAATAGAGGTGTCTTAAATCGCACGAAGGTTGACCGGATAAAAAAAAATCTTGAAAGTAAGTTATTACATTATATAGTCTGGTCTGTATAACTGGTATGTATAACTGCTTGTCTAATGTTTTTGTAACGTCTATATAATTTCTGATTGTACCTTTGTCAAATACGTGCAAAATCATATACACGCCGTCAAAAGGAAATAAAGTGTGATTTGACATGATTAAAATCCGAAAATTGGAAGAGCAGTTGCAAATACCTTTTAATATGTTTTCATTACGCCATTTTACATTTCCTTTTGACGGATTAATTTTTGCTATTTCTTCTGATGAGTTAAGGGCATAATAGATTCACTGATTGGTATAATAATTTAGTGATTGATTTTGCGCTTTGAAACAGATACTCTCAAGAATTGTAAATTAAAGGAATAAAATATAAGATGATAAACATCATGAATTTTGGAATGTAGCTTTTTGTCATTTATTCTCTCTCTCTCTCTCTCTCTCTCTATATATATATATATATATATATATATATATATATATATATCTATATATATATATATATATATGTATATATATATATATAGAGAGAGAGAGAGAGGGGGAAAGAGAGAGAGAGGGGGAGAGAGAGAAAGAAAGAGAGAGAGAGAGAGAGAATGATATTGCCAAAAATTTTGAGTCCCTGCCCGTTGATATAAATGACAGACTTATGTCCTTGCGCATTGCAGTAGAAAAGGACAAATATGCCACATTTTTTAGTTGCTATGCACCTACACTTAATTCATCTGATGAGCTAAAACAGAGGTTTTACTCCTCTTTAACAGATTAACAAGGTCTGTATACAGGATAAGCTGTTTGTTTTGGGTGACTTTAATGCTCGTGTGGGTAGTGATACACAATTTTGGAGAAATGTCATTGGTTCCCATGGAATTGGTAAAGTCAACTAAAATGGTGTTCTTTTATTATCTCTTTGCAGTGAATTCGATCTTTTGCTCACTAATACTGTGTTTCAGCTGCCTAATTGCAAGAAAGCCAGTTGGAAACATCCCCGGTCTAATCATTATCATCTCATTGATTATGTCATTGTACGTCGTTCTGATAGACAAGATATAAATCTTACATGCTCTTACAGCATCGGGGAATGTTGGTCAGACCATAAATTGATCTGCTCCACTGTCAGGATGAAAATCAAGCGCCCTGTTTGAAGCCAACGTAATTCTTCCATCAAGAGAGTTGATGTAGGCAAGTTGAAGGTTAAGGAGATAATGCATTCATTTCAAAAGGCTACAGATGAAAAGCTGTCCTCCGTTGTATGTGGGAATGATATTGAGGCATCTTGGAGAGAATTTAAAACTGCAGTGTATGACTCTGCCAAAGAGTCATTAGGATATGTTCGAAGGAAAAACCAAGATTGGTTTGATAAAAATGCTCCAACTATCGTCCCACTGCTCAATAACATGCATCAAACCCATCAAGTATGGATTACGGGAGCATAAAGCTGAGGCCTTACAAGATGTGGCGGATAGGTGTGATTTTAAATCATTCTACCAAAACCTCAAGGGGGTGTTTGGTCCCATTTTAAGGGGGGCATCTCCAATATTTTCGTCGGATGGCATTCTCCTCACTGATAAGAAAGAAATTACTAAGCGCTGGGCTGAACACTTTTCAAATGTTTTAAACAAAGAATCGACATTGGATCGAGGAGTGATTGATGATATTCCTCAGAGGCCAACCATAGAGGCACTTGCTGATACTCCATCCATGTCGGAGATTGAATGGGCTGTAAAGCAATTTTCAAATGGTAAGGCTCCAGGCGATGACGGCATACCTGCAGAAGTATACAAATATGGAAGCCAACTGTTAATCAGGAAACTAAGTGTCCTGTTTTCATTAATATGGGAACTTGGTACCGTGCCACAACAGTTCAAAGACGCGTCAATTATTCATCTGTTTAAACACAAAGGAAATAAGTGTGAGTGTGATAACCATAGAGGAATTTCTCTTTTATCTGTTGCTGGTAAGATTCTAGCTTGTGTAATCCTAAACAGACTTAATGGTTCAATCTGTAAAACTGTGCTCCCAGAAACCCAGTGTGGTTTTAGGGCAGGAAGAGGTACTTCGGCAACTACAGGAGAAAGCGAGGGAGCAGAATAAGGACTTGTTTGTCACATTCGTTAACCTCACAAAGGCATTTGATACCGTCTCTAGGGATGCCCTGTGGACTGTTTTGAGGAGGCTTGGTATTCCGGACAAGATGTTGAATGTGATTGTCTCCTTTCACTGGGGAATGGTGGCGACTGTACGATCTGGCTATGAACAAAGTGAACCATTTGAAGTGTCAAATGGAACTAAGCAAGGATGTGTCCTTGCTCCGATCCTATTTGCTCTTTTCTTGTCGGTGATGTTTGAGACAGCTTTCAGGAACACCTCAGGAGGCATAGGTGTTGAGTATCGATCAAGTTTTTTTTTTTTACATAGTGGAGGATTATTTAACCAGCAACGGTTCAAGGCCAAAACCAAGACTTCTGTGTAGACTGTTCTTGACCTCCTTTATACTGATGACTGCTCTTGTCACCCAGTCTTGATGACATGTAGAACATCCTCAATAGCTTTTCAGGTGCATGTAAGGCCTTTGGTCTTACAATTAGCATAAAAAAGACTTATTCACCAGCCAAAACCAAACGCTACGTCCTCTTCACAACCAGTGGTATATGTTGATGGTGAAGCTTTGAAAACAGTATCTTCTTTTACATACCTCGGATCTGTTGTGTCTGATGATGCTAAATTTAAAAACGACATCCAATGTAGAATTAATAAAGTTAGTGAGGCATTTGGTATGTTGCGACACAGACTCTGGAACAGCCACGATGTATCTCTAAAAGTAAAGGTGGCAGTCTACAAATCTGTTGTTCTGCCTACTCTTCTGTATGGTGCCGAAACGTGGACCTTGTACCGCAAGCATATAAATCAGCTTGACTCCTTCCATATGAGATGCCTGCGTTTTATTTGCAATGTTGGCTGGTAGGATCGTGTTCTGAATAGTGAATTACTAGAGAGATGTGAAATCACTGGTATTGAATCATTTTTGATCAGGATACAAATGCGGTGGTGGGGTCATCTTGTAAGAATGGATGACTCAAGAGTTCCTAAGCAACTTTTTTATGGGCAACTGACAAATTATTGCCACCCAATAGGGCGTCCCCTGCTTCGTTACAAAGATAAACTAAAAGACAACCTGAAACGTTGTGGAATTTCTCAGTGAATTTCTGTGGTTTCAGAGCACGCAGCAAAGCAGAGTTATCTGTTCACTCAAGAGGGCATCTTTGACCGACGAGCATATGAAAGTTCACCATCTGTGGAGGAGTGTGCCGGATGTCTACAGGATTGCAATTATACATGTGGTGTCACAGAGCTTGGGAGCTGCTGAAGATTGCATACTGAATCCTCATTCATCGTCTTCGATGAGAGAATCCACCATATATATTTATATATATATATATTTATATTTTGTGTACAGAAAGTTGTTAGTTGAGACAGATCATTGGTACCATTGGTTTCAAGCCCGATAATAAGGCCCGTTTAAGGTATCCTTATCAAGCTCTCTTCAGCCAATATTCGTCTATTGAATCGAATATTGGCTGAAGACAGCTTGATAAGGATACCTTAAACGGGCCTTATTATCGGGCTTGAAACCGACGGTACCAATGATCTGTCTCAACTAACAACTTTCTGTACACAAAATACAAAATATAAATACGCTCCTAAAATTTGGATTTTCCTTTTAATTGAGCACTCTGCTGGAATTCTTTTTCCAAATAAAACTAATCATATATATATATATATATATATATATATATATGTATATATATATATATATATATATATATATATATGTATATATATATATATATATATATATATATATATATATATATATATACAGAGAGAGAGAGAGAGAGAGAGAGAGATTTCAGGTGTTTGAAAAATTGGTGGCATAATTTGGGATTATGTTCTATATGTGTAAACAATCGAAAAGGTTTCTGTAAACAAAAGTCCAAAAACGCTTGGTTTCTGAGCTATCGATCATTGGAACAATTACTGATTGAAATTTTTTATTACAAACATCTAACATGTACGATACATGTGATAGTGCACTGTTACTTCTTCACATGGGATAGATAAACACTATCTCTGTGACAGTATTATACGTACAGTAAGCCTGGGCCTTGTATTGCTACATACACCAACAAAACTATGAAAAAGTGACACCAAACAAATATAAAAACTTTGGGTCTGAGGAAAAAAATTTGAGCATCATTATCAGCAGGGTATTTGATAATCAACATGGGAGACCCGATCAGCATCCTTTACCTGTTGACTTTTCTTATTTCAAACAACCAAATACAAAAGATGAAATACAGGTAAATAAATATGATCAAACCAAGGGCCATACAGAGGAATCTAAGCAGACACAAAATGAAATTAGACAAGTGTAACATTTTAACATTGCACAAATCAGATTGAACACGTGTCTTTTACGGCAAATGCATACTTGTGTACGTGTGTGTTTTCACTCAGGAGCGATCAAGTAATTAGATAAATCAAATAAGGTCTCTTCTATTGATGGAAATTGCTCCAGACAAGGCATGAAGCCACTTTATGTTAGGAGCTAACAAGAACAACAGATGATTATTGTATAAGAGTAGGAGATGCCTATTGCCTTAATCCTGAAAAGACTAAGGTTAAAAGTAGGAGGAAAACAGTCAACAGCAAGAGAGTTCCACAAGCCTGTGGTTCTTGAAAATAGGAACTGTATTAAAATGAGGTATGAAAACAGCGAAATGATGGAAACCACTAGACCAACGAGTTAAACGAGCTGGAACAAAAGAGGCAGGGAGTAGATCGGACAATTTTGATGAACACATGCCATAATAATATTTATAGAAAAGACTGAGACTAGCAACATCACATCGTGTGAGAGAGAGGTTGCAGAGAAGAAGATAGAGTGGGGGGGGGCCAATCAAATTGCAGATACGTTTCTGTACCTTATCAAGAACCCTCAAATGGGACAAATATGACAACATTCCATGCAATCTGATTGTAGATTAAACAGGATTAAACAGAGCAAGCCATTTCATATCCCAATCTACAACTGAACTCGAGTCAACTTCTAGATTAGCTGCATATTTCAACTGATCCGATGGAGATGAGCAAGAAGCAACATCACAACATCATCAACATAGATGCTAATCTTCTGAACAATATTCTTTGGAAGATCTTTGATATACAGAAGAAACATTTGAGCCTAGAATAGAGCCTTTGGGAACACCAGCATTGATAGGAAAAGAGAATGAATAAACACCATATAAAGTTACCTGCAATCTTTGATCAGAAAGAAAAGACCTAATGATATTAAGAACCTCACCACCATTACTATAACGTTTAAGTTTATGTAGAAGAACAGAATGCCACACTCTGTTGAACGCCTTCAAAATGTCGAGTGCAATGACCCACCCTCTCCTGAATTATCCCTAAACCGACAGATCCATTCAGTTACAACCGTTAAAAAGATCAGCAGTTGAACGAAAACCACAAAAGCGATACTAAACATCACTAAAAAGATCCAGACTTTCCAGAAAAATGAACAAGCTTGCCGTTGATTAACCTTTCAAAAACTTTGCTAATAACAAAGAGGAGACTAACAGGATGATATTCAGCTGGGTCAGACCGATCACCAGCATTTTTAAAGATAAGGACAACGTAGGATTCCTTCCAACAAGAAGGAGTTCATGATTTTGATAAACTATTTTTAAAAAATTTTCAAATTTTAATAAGCCATACTGAACATCAATAAAGAGACCCAGATTTTCCAGAAAATCAACAAACTTGCAGTTGACTAACCTTTCAAAAAATTTGCTAATAACAGAGAGGAGACTCACAAGAAGGGAAACATGATTTGGATCAACAGAGATTGGAAGAAAGTTCAGGAGCATAACATTTGAGAACAACAAGAATAGAATCAGGTCCAGAAGCCTTAGACTGGTCAAGATCAGAAAGAACCCTAGCAATCATATTTGGAGTGATAATTATAGAATCAAGAGACTTGTCAGTTTTCAAAGGAAAATCAGGAAGGACAGCACCAGAATCATCAATAGAAGAATTGTCAGCAAAAAGACAGGAAATAGTTAAAAAATCAGCCTTATCTTTAGAAGATGAAATGACCTGAAGACCATTAAAAAGTGGAAGAATAGCAGATTTGTCACTATTAACCACACTGTTGCAGATTCTTAAAAAAAATCACACTAGCCAACATTTTGAGATGGGATAGAAAAACGAATCAATGGAAACTAACTAGACAGCTTCAAAAATTGCTCTCTTGTAGGCATTGCTAGCTCTTCTGGTAGATTTTCTAGAAGCCTCAGGACCATCCCAAAATTAACTCATGAATTAGAAAGAGGGGGCGTGAGAGAGAGGCAATCAGAGGAAGAGACGTGTTCAGAAAGTAACAGGATTAAGGAAGTTTTCAAAGAAGGATGCTACACACTTTTTATTTAAACTCTTCTATCTCCTTATGCGGAACTCCGGGCAATTCAATGTAGCCCTTGCTAGTTCTTAGCTAATGCAACCACACTGAAAAGTGAAAAAGAATTGTTAAACAGTAATGGATACTATGTCACTCAGTTGATCAACCATCTGCAAGCCGCTCCCTTTTGGTCAGGATCCGAAAAAGAATTTCCAACCTAATAGGTTCTGCTCTGGCTACCAATCTCTAGCCCCCACGCGACTGTTGTATCGCCAAAGAATTGAAAGTATTTTCATGAAACATGCTCTGATGAAATTACTCCACTTGTACCGCCCCTTCAACATAAATAATCCAGACCCATTCAACTAACAGCAAAATCTCACCCCTTCCTCTGGAAAAGTTCCTGAATCCTGGAAGATTTTCTACCCTAATAACTATTTCTCAGACCACTAGACTCCATCCCTGCTTCCTGTTTCCTTGACAGTATTGTCATGCAAAAAATTAAATCTTGCTGCACAACTACCTATCCGATTTGATTCTCCCTCCCCCCTAATAATTTGGCCTTTATCACAGTAGCCCCATATGCTTTGGTGGCATTATGCATTACTTGGAGAGGGAAGGGAGCTAGTGACCATGTCAATCGGTGATTGGAAAGATTCTGTATAGTTAATAGATTATGTAATGGGTGCTTTCAAATTAGATTAAAATATAATAACTGTTTCTACTTCTGGCAGGTTTCATCCCAACCGGATGGCCGACTTATTATTGAAATCAGTGAACTCAAATGTGTTTAGCGGCTGGATTCAACAGAACACAAGATCAATATCAAATCTCTCTCTCCATTTATCTCTGGTTTTGTTTCACCTCACCCCCTCCTTTCTCTCTCTCTCTCTCTCTCTCTCTCTCTCTCTCTCTAGCTGTTTGTCTTAATTTTATTTATTTCTCTTTCTTTAATATATATATATATATATATGTATATGTATATATATATATATATATATATATATATACTTGTGCTCTCTCACACTATCTCTTTCACTTAATTATATTTATATATATACATATATTTTAATTATATTTATATATATATAATTTAATTAATTATATTTATATAATTAATAATCATTTAATTATATTTATATATATACATATATTTTAATTAATTATATTTATATAATAATAATAACTTAATTTTATATCTAAATATATATATATATATATATATATATATATATATATATATATATATATATATATATAATTAAATATATTTAAATGTATTGAACTAAAAAATATTTTTCAAAAGTTCTCAATACATATATAGAGCCTTTATAAGTGAAATTACATTATTTCACTATTATATATACACACACACATAAATACATACTGTATATATATATATATATATATATATATATATATATATATATATATATATATATATATATATATCCCACAAGGGAGACAGACACACAAACTTGTGCTTTCTATCTCCATTTATCTCTGGTTTCATCTCACCCTCTCTCAACTTTTCTTTCCCTAGTTGCCTTTCTTTCTTTTTCCCCTTCTATTTATCTTTCTCTCTCTCTCTCTCTCTCTCATATATATATATATATATATATATATATATATATATATATATACTTGTGCTCTTTCTCTCACTCTTTTCCTCTCGATTATCTTTATCTTTAGTTTTATAATAACCCCATCCTCTCTCAACTTCTCATCTAGTTGTCTATCTCGCTCTCTCTCTCTCTCTCTCTCTCTCTCTCTCTCTCTCTCTCTCTCTCTCTCTTTCTCTCTTTCTCTCTCTTTCTCTTTGGCTTGTCCCATAACCTACCCACCCCCTGTTATCAGCACGATAGTTTTGTAGATATGTTGAATTCAGTCCAGATCAATACTCATACACACAAAACCAAACCTTGATTGAGGGATAATGTTTTTTAATAGAACAGACGTAATTATCATTTGCTCGCACCATTAGCCTGCCAACAAACTCATTATAATGTTTGTTTGATCAGTTGTATCTAGTCGCACTGATGAGTTTTGAAAAGATGGAAAACCTATCTGTTGAAGACTTTATTTTAAATATATGTACGCCCCCCCCCCCTACAAGTGGAGCACTATGATGAAGGAAATAATGGTTTCCACTTAAGTGTAAAGCAAAATTATTCTGTAAAAAAAGAATTAATTCCTCTCTGGTGTGATACTATCGACGTCCCTACCCCCAAATTTTAGGAAGTTATTAATAACAAGAGGAAAAAATATAACATAAAGGAGTTTATCAGCAGAACAAAGATATTAGAAGTTGTTCACCCAGACACACAAATGAAAATTGAAATAGGATTGTTAATCAATATGGCAGTAACAGGAACAAAAGATTAGTCAATATATTTTAAGAGTTAGTTTTAGTTGTGACAATGAATATTGTGAAAGTTTATGGACAGTCTTAAGTTTAAGACAGTTTATGACAATTACAGTTGAGGAAAGTTTCCAGTCTGGCACAGTTGAACGCAGGGCATGGCTAAGAAAGGATCAAAACGAACCGATGACAAAGAGGCCTCGACAGACTTTTCCCATGATGGTGTTACACACACATACAGAATGCAACCGATATTTGTCAAAGATGGGTTTATTTTATTTTTCATACTTGTGAATGGCACAATCACTTCGACACACCAGTTCTCACTAGATCACCGAAGTTAAGCAACAATGAGCCTGCCTAATACCAGATGGGTGATCATTTGGGAATACTAGGTGCTGTATAGGGTGGTGGGACAGCAATATTGGCAAAGGAGAAAGTTAGGCACTTCCTTCCCTCCATCAGTCTGTGGGAGATCCCTGGGCAAGGTTGAGAACCCACTTCAGCACTAAGTAGTGTAAGGTCATAGAAAGCAGGTGACTGATGTAATACAGAAGCAATCAGGAATAATATTGTTCATGATTTTATATCTCGTGCTGAGCAGAAGATCCCTTTGCGTACAATGGTTAGGACGATCACCGAGTGTGTACGCTGCTTGGACAAAAAGAAACTGCAATCTAGTGTCTGTACAACTGCAAAGAAAGCTGTGGCAATATATCAAAAACATTTCTGAGAAAACAGCGTAAATAAGGTTGTGAATAATGAGCAACAATGAATTCATGAATGCCTCAAGAGAGAGAGATGGAGAGTTATAGCTGTCAATGCCTGTACCAGACAGGACAGCATTTGAATGAATGAATACTTGTGAACCCATGCGTGTTTTCCTCAGCAGCTGCAAATAAAAGAGATGACAACACATCCAGAAGAGGAAAATTAAGAAATCTGCAGCACACAATTTTGGATTGTTGTCGAGCAAGTGAGCACGTAGTCCCTAACACTGGTACCAACATCTACAATATAAATCTCACCTGTCAGTTTAGATGTATGTATGTATGTTTGTACGTCTGCCTAAAACTTTTGACAGAGGTGACGTATTTTCACGAGATTGGTATCGATTTGAAGCGCAACCCTTCGGGCGACAAATATCGAAAAATTGGCCAAAAACATTAATTCCTTCAGCCTTAACTGGGCACTTTCCTAGAGGGACGGGTTGCTTTTTTCATCGATATTTTCAAAAGTCATCCCTTCTTTTCGATTGCCTAGCCTTAATTTAAACTTATGTCACTTCCGGTTTGGCGATAGGTGCAACAGCATAGATGTCATTTTTTTTTTTTTTTTCCATTTTTTTTTCCTCCTTCATGATACGGGTTTGAGCCTGTCTGCCAACTACCTTTTTTTTTTTTTTTTTTTTTTTTTTTTTTTTTTTTTTTTGTTGTTGTTCAATACACACCTCCAAACACTCGGGCAACACCAGGCAACACTGGGCACCCAGGCTAGTTATAAATAAAATAAACAAATGAATATAACCATATAAACATTCATTTACAAGCGATGGACATTTCTTCCATTTATTAGCAGGTAAGTTAGCTCAGGGAGTAGAGCATCAGACTATCATTATAGACAGTGACTAATGTTTGGGGCTCAAATCTCAGAGTTGATGTGTCAGCTGTGTCTACTTACAATGATGAATCTTTTAAAGATGAAGCATGTGTATGTAGGTGACTATATATATAAAACTCCTTGGATCGTCCGAGCTTGTTTGCTTGAATCTTGTATTCTAATAAAGTCATTTGTTTGTTCGCAGTTTAATTAATACGTACAAACGGTACACTGTTTCACAAATTAATTTTCGTACTGAAAACAGACTTATATAGTTTTATTCCAGCATGATTTCGATATATATTATATTATTGCAATATTTTTTATTTATAATGGGGGGGGGGTATACTCCCTAAAAGTCGGGAGATTCTATTTATAAATGCTACTGATAGGAACTGATGAATCAAATTAATTCACATTGTTATCAACCAATCAGAAACCAGAATTGCACCATAAAAATTGAATCTTTTAGGATTCCAGCACATAATTTTATTGTGTCAACATGAGAAATATCTTTTGTTCTTTGGCTGCAAAATTATAAAGTCAAGAACCTGTACAGAACAGCGACCCACTGA
>NC_136517.1:47840069-47870069 GCF_053919585.1 Euprymna scolopes
ATTTATCATATATCGGTTGTATAAGATTACTGCTAAATCACAAAATCATGTTTGTTTAGACTAGGCTAGTGATTGCAACAGCCGGTATCTTACGAAATATTGGTTTTTAAAGATGATTTTTTAACTTTAAGGGTGGTCTTATACACCAAAATATATGGTAGGTTTCAAATCTATAGAAGGCCAACAAAATAATTATTGGAAGCTGTTGAAAGAATTCAGAAAAGTGGGAAAAATTGAGACAATAACTAAATATACTATTAAAAAATATTTTTAATGCTTTTTCTCAAGGCTGCAAATGTATCCTTGATACAAAACCCAGACGTAGGCAAGCTATCAAACATTATGCTTTGAAAACACGCAAAGTCTCAACCAAAGTTTTCTACATGAGAAACAAGACTATTTCTGACTTCCAAATAACGTCCAATATTCTAGCAGACGTTGCTTCCATAGCTTCCAGTAATAATCACAGAGTTTCTCATCCATAAAATGGATGTCAGCTGGAGATCCATCAGGATAAGCAACCACTATCACAGCATTGGTCACCTGGAAAGACAAAATAAATTAGTTAAATAATTAATTATATATATATATATATATATATATATATATATATCTATATATCTATAAAAACAGAGATGTGTGTGCCACAGACGATTTCTGATTGGTTAATCCAATAATCACATCTCCTAAAAAAGTATAGTTCTTACGCTCTTAACTTTACCATAAAATATTTTGGTCTTATTTATTGTCCATCTTGGTAGGGTTTAATTTTTTTCTAACTTGCCATTTACAAATTACAAAAATACGAAACTTCACAATCCAACCTCCGACTCAACGTCCGCCATTCACAAAACAAGAAAGCAAACGCTGGACAGATTATTAGTACTACTACTACTACTACTACTACCACTACTACTACAAACAATACAGCACGAAAACACGCGCACACACGCACGTCCACTACCGTCCTTGGCTACGTCACGTTGTTATGGCAACACGATAAATACACAGTAAATGTGATTTTCTTCATTTCTACGCAAATATTACGCAAATATAAATCATATAGAATATCTGTATGAATATAATTACACGTAATAGTTAAATAAAGATGATCATCGTATAAGAAAACCGAAAAAAAAAACTAATAGGGAATTTGTATAAAGTTGTATTTTCTTTTTAAATAAATAGAAAAAAGGGGTGTTGATAAGACTATCGATACTTATACAGTTTAGTGACGACATTAAAAAATGGAAATATTGAAAAAAAAAATTATTGTACGTAACTGTTATAGACTGAAGTTCTCCAAAAAAAAATTTCACTTCATTTGATCAAGTAGTTTTTTTCTTACAGCGAAAAACAATTATTTATCACGACGACGTCAACGTGGCCATTTTGGAAATGTACCTAGCAGAATACCTCCATTTTAGGCCAAATTTCGCAATCTAGCCTTTTTTTCTCGCCATATTGAGATGTGCACAACACATCTGCAATTTTTTTACGTTTTTTTTCTTTTCTTTTTTTAAATCTGCAATTTTTTGCGTTTTTTTTTTTTTTAAATAAGAATACTATTGAATATGCAAAGAAATTGAAGAATGCAAAGAATTGAAGAATTTTTATACGAGATTATTTTCGAAACATGCTCAGTTGGACACGCATGGGATTGGGTCGCATGGATAACTTCGAAACTTCGTTTATTTACTTCTGTTACAAATTAAAAAAAAAAAAAAAAAAAAAACACCCCAAAAATGGCATCTGTCTTCGCAAAAAAAAAAAAAAAAAAAAAAAAAATCTCATTCTGGTGGAGGTAAAAAAAGGGCTAGATTGGCCTAAAATGGAGGTATTCTGCTATGTACGGCAGTTACCTGCCCTTGGGAATTCCTGGGCCTGCAATAACATTTCCAAAATGGCCACGTTGACGTAGCCGTGATAAATAATTGTTTTTCGCTGTAAAAAAAAAAAATACTTGATCAAATGAAGTGAAATTTTTTTTCGGAGAACTTCAGTCTATAACAGTTACGTACAATAAAAATTTTTTTTCAATATTTCCATTTTTTAATGTCGTCACTAAACTGTATAAGTACCAGACTATCAATACACACAAAAAAATATAGATTTATTTTTGGGTAAAGTTCCCCCGGGTTTTCCTTTCACTTCAGTAAATAATGGTCTTTTGTTATATATATATGGCGTACTATTATCCTTATATATATGATGTTTATGTTTATATATATGCATAGGTGATAGTGTCTGTGTGTGTCTGTGTGCATTTCCCTACGCTAAAACTCTGTCAATTTTAAGCCTACAGATTCGAAATTTGATATACAGGGTACTGAGATTTGGGAAAATCGATGTGATAGGTTTTCGACAGAAATTTGGCGATTAAGTGGTCAATATTCAACAATTAGACCTTTGAGAACTCTACCAAACTCCTCCTACAATTTAAGGTCTGAACACATGATATTTTATATATAGATTCCTTGGACATGGATCTAACTTATTAACTTTACTTGATCCCTAAACAATAAATGTTAAGAGGTCATAATAGGGGTCGAAATTTAAAAAAAATTGACTGTCTTTTTTTCCTCAGCATACACTTCAAAACACCTGGGCAACGCCGGGCACCGATTGCTAGTATATATATATATGATGATTCCAGAAACGATGAAATACTAATGTCCATAGGTATTAAAAAATAATTATAATAATAATTATGCCAGTCCCTTTAAGAACTCGGTTCTCATTGTTGAGCACTCGAAGTTGAAGTTAAAAGTCGGTCACTTAAGCTTACACGCGCAAATCATGATGTCATAATAATTAGATCACTATCATCATTTTGACATTTAAAAATAAATGTTTAAATTTTAACTGTTTCTCATAGTTAATATTCGCCGTGTGAGTTTGTTCCTTGCTAATGGAGTCAGAGATGGCTTCTTTGCCAGGCTTGTATCTCCCAACCGGCAGTAACCATGACAACCTGTACTGATGATTCCAAAAAGGATGAAACACTAGTGTTTGTAGATATTAAAACAATAATTATAGTAATAATTATATATATATATATATATATATATATATATATATATATATATATATATATATAAAATAGAGAAAGATAGTTTGCTTGAAGCATTGCTAGTAAATAGATATGGAGAAGTATAAGAAGGCTATAGCAATGCAGGGAACCAGTTGTTGTATTGGCGTGACATATGAACAAAGATGGACAAACAAAAGAAGGTTTTGTTTGTTTTGTTATTTTATTTAACTTTGTATATCCACTTTCTTTTTTTTTCAAGATAATCACAATATGAACTTGCTGTTTGATATAACCGGGATGATGGAGGTCTTAATATTTTGAGAATATCATCTCTATTGTCAAAAGAAAAAGGACGAAAGAATGTCCTTATAAAAAGAAAAACATTGAAATATCATAAGGCAGAAATGAATGGGAACAGGACAACTGTAAACCAGAAAAGGGTTTATGCATGGGTTTCTATATTCATATTACTACATTTCGATTTTTTTTATTTATTCATCTGTTCAATTTAATCTTTATATATATATATATAAAGCTGAACGCCTGTGTGTGTTGTGTGTGTGTGTCTGGTCACAAACAGGCTCCTATATGGTTGACTATTATAGAAAACTAATCACATATAATGATACAAGATGTATCGAGACACAGGAATAGGTATGTTTGACCTGGCATAATGATGATTCATTAAAATTGTGGGGTCTGCGTACACACCTGGTCCAGAAAGTATGGAAATAAAAAATTTAAAAATTTAAAAAAAAAAAAACGTTTACAAGTGTTTTTGATATAGATGTACATAAGAATCCTTTGATAAGTATGTTTTAACTTAAATAGGGATGGTATAATAAAATTGCGAGGTCTGCGTTCATGCCTGGCCTCCATAGAATGGAAATAGGCACAAACTTTAATAAAGACTTTTCATATCTATCTGCGTAAGTATACTTTGATAATTATGGTATAATAAAATTATGGGGTGTTCATTCGCGTCTGACCTCCATAGAATGGAAATATGTCACAAAGTTTAACAAGGTTTTTTAATATAGATCCACAGAATATTGTGATAAGTGTTTCAGTGTAAACAGGTATGGTATAATAAATTATGGAGCGTATCTATTTTATTTTTCCTTTCATCATATTTTGCTTTGGTTCTTATACCCCCAAATTTGAAGCTATCTCTTTACAACCCTTCCTTTTCATAACCTATCATACTTTCATAAATCAGAGTCCATTTTCTGTAGGCTGTTTTTGAACCCAATCAATGACGGGTACTTTTGCTAGTATATATATATATATATATCTTTTTAAATATTTGTTGATTTTTTTTTTTTTAACTTTAGCAAATGAGATATCGGTTATCATTTAAATTCTTATAAGTAAATGATGTTGTGAATGCAGAATGGAAACAGCATTAATGTTAAACCTATTCAGTTTTTGCATTGGGCTGTGTGCGTCGATAAAATATGCTGATTTTCTTTCTTTTTTTTTAATTATATATACGTATAGATATATACTAATATATATTGAATCCGTTCAAATCTCTTACATGCTTTATTCATTTTATTTTGTTCATTAATATCCCATTTAAAAAAATTTAAAATGAATAAAATAAAATAAGAACAATATATATATATATAATTACGTTTCTGAATTTTTAAAATGAGAATTGATTATTCATACTATTTGAACTATTTCAACGACTGTTCACCTCTTGAGTGTTATTTTCACGTTTTGGTTGATGTAACCTCTGACCTTCTTGTTAAACTTGGGAATCTACACAGAATTTCGAACAGAACCCTTTATTTAATCCACAGGGGTAGCATGCTCTCATTTTGTCAGCCATGACTGGGTAGAAGTCCTAAGTAATTCGCAATTGTATTCTTCAGTGTTACCTACAGTGAGGATTGAACTTTCAACCTCCAGAAGAGTGTAATGTTGTGATCTTTTGGGCTGTGATCATAGTGTAGTATCTGTTAACTGTGGCAAGCAGGGCCAAGGGTCAAATTATTATTATTATTATTATTATTATTATTATTATTATTATTATTAATTGATTAGAGTGACAGCAGGTCACTGGATCAATTATTATGATTAGAAAAATAAACAATTAAATTGGGAAAAATGATTGACACATAATAATATAATAATATGACAAAAGGAATGTGAAAATAGAAAATAGATGTAAACATGATGTTTGGTTTGCATAAACAAATAACTAGATTGGGGGTTACATCAGTTATTGGTTTGAGACACGTAATGGGACACGTGATGAAATGTAGATTTGAGGAAATTCTTGGCAGTCGTTAGCTGGATATCAGAGGGAACGGACGACTCAAGAGGGGAGTTGGTCTCTATGATGCAGGGAGCAGCATCATTTCAGGCAGCCAAGATATAAAAACGTGTAATCTCTGAAGATGCGGACGGATCATGAAAATAAACGTGTGTAAATAATTCAGGTATGTGTTGTGTTATTTACATCTGTTACAAAAAACTGTTTGTCTACAACTGTTTCGATACATCCACGTCAATCGTTTCCTGTTAGAACTGTTGCATAAATGTTAAAATATACACACTAGAAGATCAACTAAATGATACGACGTATATACATACACGCATTTACACGTACATGCAGATAAAAGATAAACCCCACTATTCAACGTGTACGTTTTTATAGAACGTAATCATACACACAACGTAACAAGAGTGTAACTTTACAACTGAATTTTACCAAGTACTTTATCCACTACGCCACATGTCCTGATTATTTGGGGCTATAAAACACTTCAAATCTGGAAATGAAAATAAAAATTCAAGCCACATCATTAATTTGGAAGTATCCCAGAATCTAGTCATTCAAAAAAGGGGAGGAATAAAAAGAATGTGAAAGAGAAGCCAAGGAAAGGCAGGAGTGATGGGGATAGAAAAAAAAAAAATAATTATGGAGGCCTATATGAACCTGAGATGTTTTAAATCCGATGTTAAAGAATTGATATAAGTATGTGATAGAGACCAATAGTTTTATAAGGAAAAAAATTCTATGGCGAATGTGAAAAATTCTATACCGAATGTGAAAAGTATTTTTAAGTTTGTGTTTATTTAGAATTAAACCTATTTTAAAAAAATAAATTGCAGAAAAATCTTTATGATGTACATACCCATCATAGAACAAAGATGTATTCCAAAAATTACATAAATTGTTCCAGCAGTTTTGTTTTTATATAGAAAAGATACTTTTAGCGATTTTATTAGGAAACTAACCATTACAAGGCTCTTTTTGATCTCAATAATTCAAATTGCATTATCTCCCTCTTATAAAACATGACGGATCAAAACAATGTCTTGCTTTGTTATAAAACTTGATTTTCTTAGTTAAAAAAAAAAAAAAACTACTTGATCAATTTATGTGATTTTTGGCATATGACATTTTTGTTCCCTCTACAGCCTGGGGCTGTTAATGACATGTCACACCGGAGACCAAAATGGACTGATAGCTTTCTGTGCACCTCTTCATTGCTACTATATGTGGAAATGTCTTGAGCCGTCTCTTTGCCTGTCAAGCTACCAGGAGATCTGATGAAACTTTATGATATTTGTATTTTCCTTGTTAAGGGTTCGGACATTTTTTGATATTAAACAAGCTCACTTTGCACTTCTCACAGTTTAGCAAGTCAGCATTTCACTCTTTACGATCTTGTCCAATCACTTGCTTCCAAGTTTTCTTTCATAGAAAGTCCACTGGCACCATTTTGTCTCCAATACCCAAATCAGGATATGATGCAGGATCATCCCCCTTAACTAAGCCTTTTTAAAGAGGAGACTTCACTGGTTTAGCCACGTTGTGTGCTGCAACTCAGGAGAATTCATCCATGAAACAATAGTTCCAGAACCACTTCAGGGTATAATTCACATTTACACACCAGTTCCTGTCAGAAATTAAGCAATGTTGATCCTGGTCGGTACTAACATGGGTGACCATTTGGGAATGTTGTATGTGCTCTCCACTTATCTGGGCATTGTTTCAAGTCATCTAGTACTTCTCCTTGCTACCAGAGTCAAGCAGTGCCGATTCAAGAGAGGTGTGGTTAAGGATTGTGCAACACTTGCCTCACAATTATACATGCAGCTACCCTTACAGGGGGGCATTCGTTATCTCTTGAGACTGAATGAAGGCAAGTTCAAGTTCAACTCCAGGGTTGGCAAAAACACCCGAGAGGCCAGCAAAAGCCGATATTAAACCTAGCTCCAGTATACAGATTTACAGTGTTTGCCGTTGGTTCCAGGACTGGCTGCCCATAACTATCTTTACTGCTGTAAACCATCATGCATGGTCTGCGTTTGTCCGGGAGACTTTGTGTTCTATGGGAGGAGTCGACTCAACCCATCCTGGGTGAGTTTCGTCTCAAGTCAAGTTAAAGTTTTCCTTAGCCGGTCAATCTTCCTGCGATTTAAGACATTCATGCTTCTTCAACGGTTTAATCAGAAGGATAAACGTTCCACATGACTATGTCAGCTTAATCGAATCATTATTACACTAGCTTATCATACTTATTTGGCATACATACATGGAATCGCTTAGAAAATGAGTGCTTGTGTAGACTGGTGATCTTTCAACCCAATGCATTTCATGTGAAAACATTATTATGTGCTTACATGCCATGTCAAAATTAGTATAAATTTTAAAAATTATGCAAAATCATCCAGTAGAAAAATAATTACAAGTAAAAATATAATTTTATTGAATTATCGAGTTTGGATGTTTTAATGTCGTATGACTAATTCAGTAGAACAAACTGATTTATCTCTCTTTAATTAAATAAGGAATACTGACATTTTTAAAGAACATAATTGTGGATGATTTTTCTGTTAAAAATGCATCTAGCACATTTACTGAATCATTTTTCATAATTTTTTTTAATTTATACTGATTTGACATAACAGGTAAGTACATAATAATGTTTTCACCCAAAACGCATTGGTTTAAAAAACCACCAATCTATACAAGCACTGAAAAATATTTGCATGTAAGCACTTTTCGCAAGAAAAACAAAAAATATCAAAGAAAACAAACTTTGTGGTTTAAAAATTTTCCTTAATCCTTAACTCCAATAATTTATTTTTTATTTTTTATTTTTTTTTTTTTACACAGTGATCATCACTTATCAAGGCCCGGAAGCCACTCAGGGATAAGGGTTATTGCAAGTACATTACGTTAGTGTGGAGATTTAATGGAGTGTTTACTTAAGGGGGCGGTTCATTAGGAATTTGTTAACATTAGACTTGAAGACATCCAAGTTGTAGTCCGGAGGGAAGCAGGCAGACGGAACAGAGTTCCACAGGCGTGCACTTCTAAGAAAGAAGCTTTGTTCATGGAATCCGCGTTTTGATTTAGGCACAGATATAGAGTGGGGGAAATTTTTCACAGTGGATTCAGCTAGACGGGTGTTTTTCGTGAAAGATTGGCGAGGGGGGACCAGGGATTGGAGTTCAGACGAGCACCTGCCATATTTTTCTTCAATCTCATCAAATTTCTAAACCCCAAATTTGGGGGGGGGTTATTCTGGACATTCATAACTCACATAAACTAGAGGTTTATTGGTACCAAAAATATGATGGGGAAAGAATTGTGAATTTTTTTTTAACAATTCGAAAACGTTAACAGTGATTTCAACAGGATGAGATAACTCTCCACACTTAACTTGTTGGAGTGGTTGCAGGCACACTTTGGTGATCGTCTCCTCAGTAGGAGATTATGATCTTGAATGGGCTCTGCATTTATCGCATCTAAAATTCTCAAATCTTTATTTATTGTTTCAAAGAAAACAATTCCTAAACTATTCTGAAACTGATGAGTGGCATCATAGATCAAATTGAGACATTTCCAACAGAGGAATATGTCAGAGTAATTGATAATTTGGTATATTGCATCCATACGTGTTTATTGAACAGTGATAAAACAAAGACTGTTGGACATTTAAAACTGAAACTTGGTAGACAAGTCAAGCAGAGAATGAAGATTATTTTTCTGTTGTGTGTGAGGGGATGGTCACCAATCTATCCAAAGCATAATTAGCATATTTGACAAGAGGGAAACAGAATGAGTTTTAAATGCCACATAGAGCACATTTACACTAGTATCAAGCAAAAAAGAATGTGAAAGTATTAGTTTTGGGGTTTTTTTAAGTTATTTATGCTGACAAAGTAAGGGAAATATTTTATCTTGATTTTATCCTTGTTAAACATTATGTTTCTGAATTTTGAGATGAGGAGTGGTTATTCACATTATTTCAATTCTTTGGATTACTGTTCTCATTTTGGATGTCATTTTCAAAATGTTTCGGTTGATGTAACCTCTGAACTCTTTCATATATATATATATATATATATATATATATAACTACTTAATTTACTCACATAAAATGAATATACGAACGTATAGATTTATGTGTAAACTTTAAGTATTTAATTCAAAAGTGCTCAATACGTAGGTAGAGCTAGTTAGTAAGTTATAAAATGTATATGGCGATTAGGCTACACTGAATAGGCATAAACCTGAAGAGTCCTAGAGTGGATGAAACGCAGAATATTCAGTGTAGCTTAATCGCCATATACATTTTATAACTTACTATATATATATATATATATATATATATATATATATATATATATATATATATATATATATATATATATTAAGTTATTAATTATTATATATTCATTAGTGTTGGGACGATTAATTGGAATCAGGAATCGGAAAAATCAGAACTTTTTAGGGTATCGGAATCAGTATTGGAATCGGAAAAATTATAGCCTAATTTCCGATTCCAAACCGATTTTTTCTTTTTTTTTTTTTTTGACAATAAAAAATGAAACAAGCACAAATTGTTTTTTATTAGAAGTTGTTCATTTACAACATAAGACTGAGATGGGCCACAGAATAGGTTATAAATCTCATTTACAGATTTAACATTGATTCACAGAGTTTAATTTATTTTATTTATTGGTTATTTATTGAGAGATAACTTGCCTATTCCCTTTGTCAACTTTTCACACTTATTCACTAAATGTATAGATACCCCCATCCGAGGTGAGGGAGTTCACTTGATTATTAAAAGGTTAAATGCTCTGGACAGGGGTTTTTAAATTTTGTTCGCACCAGCTGTATATTGACAATATCTCTCATCGGCTTTTTCTGAAATAAAATTTTATGATGTTATTTTTGGACGCAAGTGAAAAATATAGACGAAAAGCTCCAATGAGTTTATCAAAATCTTGAATGATACATACAGAGTTGTCGACAGAAAACTCGTCCATTTTTGCTATGTAGGAAAATTTGCCCATTATTGAATAAATATTGATTGAAAACACATTTTATGACCGTTCTTGAAGGAGATATTGTTTTTAAAAGAGACTACACCACCACATTTGTTTTAAAATATTTTTATCTTTTTACTGTTCTTTTAAAAAAGATAAAATCGATTTACTAAGCATTCTTTTTCTACCTAGCTGGCTAAGTTTTTAATAGTTTAACTTATTTTAAAGAGTTTATTCAGTTAAAAAAAAAGAGACTTCAGACCGCATATTTTAAAAAAATATTTATACTTATTTAATGTTGTTTTAAAAAGAGCAAAATCGATTTTTCTACCTAGTTGACTAAGTTGTTTGTGGTTTAACTTACTTTAAAGCGTTTATTAAGTAAAAAAAAACAAATAGCGTCGAGTGTTACATGAGAACAAGAAATAATGTTCGACATGAGGGATCACATCTGAGGAGTCTTGATAATCGCTTAAAAATAGAAAATTAAAGAAAATACTGAGGGAGATTTAGTTTAATTTTCGATAAGCTGAACTATTAAAATTTAATACGGTCAGTGAGTAAAACTTTGTTTCATCGAAACGTAAATTTATACATCATCATCATCATCATCTATATATTAATAGGATAGCGTGTGCTATTTTCTGTGTCACACTTACAACCTGGTTGTTTAATTGTTATATACTTCCATTTCTTGTCATAAATAATTTTACCAAGAATTCCTCATAAGTTTTTTTGGGTTTTTTTTTGGGGGGGGGGGTACAGGGTAGTCACCACTTATCAAGGCCCAGAAGCCACTCGGGGATAAGGGTTATTGCGTGTACAGTAATCAATGGGATAGTATTGTAGTAATCGTTAATATTGGAGATTTGATAAAGTGTCTTACTCAAGGGGGTGGTTCATCAGGAATTTGTTTATGTTAGACTTGAAGACATCCAAGTTGTAGTCAGGTGGGAAACAGGCAAACGGAAGAGAGTTCCACAGGCGTGCACTTCTAAGAAAGAAGCTTTGTTCATGGAATCTACGTTTTGGTTTTGGCACAGATAAAGAGTGGGGAAAATTTTTGACAGTGGTTTCAGCTAGACGGGTGTTTCTCGTGAAAGATTGGTGAGGGGGGACCAGAGATTGGAGCTCAGACGAGCACTTGCCATGGAAGCAACGATAAAACAAAGACAGGCTCGCAACGTCTCTTCTGTGGGAGAGAGGTTGCAAGGAAGAGAAAAGGGCATCCCCCACTAAGCTACAGGCTGTTTTTAGCAGTTCCTGCCCAGATGTGGCAGCAGTACTCCAATGGTTTCAATTATAGCTAATGGCACTCCAATAATCTATTGTTAAAAAAATAATTTTATCAAGAATTCTTCATAAGTCTTGGTTTTGGTTTCTATTTTAGCTGATGGCATCTTAGTAATCTATTTTTTTTCTTAATAATTTTATCAAGAATTCTTCATAAGTGTTGGTTTCAATTATAGCTGATGGCACTCCAATAATCTATTTTTAAAAAAATAATTTTATCAAGAATTCTTCATAAGTGTTGGTTTCAATTATAGCTGATGGCACTCCAATAATCTATTTTTAAAAAAATAATTTTATCAAGAATTCTTCATAAGTGTTGGTTTCAATTATAGCTGATGGCACTCCAATAATCTATTTTTAAAAAAATAATTTTATCAAGAATTCTTCATAAGTGTTGGTTTCAATTATAGCTGATGGCACCTTAGTAATCTATTTTTTATAAATAATTTTATCAAGAATTCTTCATAAGTGTTGGTTTCCATTATAGCTGAAGGAATTAAAGTTATATACATATATATATATATATATATATATATATATATATATATATATATATATATATATATATATATATATATATTTATTAATGAAATCAAAGGGATGTAGTGTTTACCTAATATACGTAATGGTAAACTTCAAACTAATATAAATCACAGTATTTATATATAGAAAATTTAATCCCAACCGAATAAAAAAGCTGATTTTGCTGATTTCTTAATGTCCTCTGATGAGAAGAATAACAAGAATAGCATTCTTTGAAACTCTGCGGAATAAGGACTTTGTAAATTGTTTTTTGGAGTATTCAGTCAAACAATAAATTTTGATTGTAAAGTTCAACTTGCAGTTTTAATTTTCTTTCTCTTATATATATATATATATATAAGTTTGGGATTCGGTTTCAATTCAAGCTGATGAACCCAAGTCATATAGATATATTTTTTTTTATTTTTGAAATCGCAACTTTATAATATATAAAATCGATAGAACATTCACTCTATAATAATATATATGAAATCTGCTAGCTTGGATAAATACTTTTGCAGTTTAAACAAAAAATCTACAATAATATCATAGCGTCACCATTTACGCTGAATATCTACAGAATACCAACATCAATATATTACATATGAATCAGTCCCCTGTGGAATAAATTAAAAGTTCTGTCCGAATATTTCTGTACAGATTCTGGGTTTGCCAGAAAGATTGCCCTAGTTCAACAAGATACGCCTGAGGTCAGAGATGACACATCAACTAAAACATTGTAAAAATAACACTCACGGTGAGAACAGTAGTTTGAAGAATCTAAATAAAACAAATAATAAATCGCCATCTCAAAAAATCAGAAATGTAACTTTTGCTTAACAGAAACATGTTTCCATGTGATTCAAAAACTTTGCTGAAAATGAAAATAATAGTAAAAATCCCAGGAAATGAGTAGCTTCCAAGATATGAAGAAATTATAAAGTGGGGGATCACTTTCCTATATTAATTTAAAGTAAAATGAACATCCACTTTATAGCCAAGGGTGCTCATTTTATGTATTAATATACAAAAGTGATCCCCCATTCTTGAAACAGTAATGTGCAACCTTAAGGACAAATGTTACAGTGTCCATTACACAATTCAGGTCATTAGATTTCCAACGAGCCTTCATTTATTAAATACTGATCAGTAGTTGCTGAGATTTCGAACTTATAAAATTGCTAAAAAAAAGTGGTATATCTATACATGGATATATCTATACTAGTCGTCAAATTGAATACTGAAACCCTCATATTCTTGGTTCTATGGGCCAAAAATAGATGAAAATTTGCAGGCTTTTAGAAGATTATAATACTATTCTATGGTTAAAATTTTATGACAATTGGTTACAAAGAACCTATACTTTCAAACCAATAAAATATGCCCAAATTAGCATACATTTGTATATATAGTGTCCTAGCAAGCCAGTTTTAGTTCTACTGCCTTGAGATGAATTTTGCTTCGGATTTTTTGCTTGGTTGTCTCCCCTGTAGCTTTGCCAAGCAACTAATATATATATTACTGGTCTGGCAAGGCCACAGGGGAGACAACCAAGAAAAGAACCTTAAGCAAAATTTATCCCAAAGCGGCATATATATATATATATATATATGTGGATTTTTTTAACAATCAATTTTAATACCTTTTAAATGGTATTATATTGATTATTGTACCAATATTAACCTCGGTTTAGCTCGATGAGAATTCAGAGCAATATAATTTATACAATCAGAAAAAACAACACCTTTTTTTTAGTAGTACACAATTTTTGTTTTTATTATTTTTTTATGACATGTTATTATATATTTTTTCTTAGTCTGACAGCTGTTATATATATATATTATGGCAGTATAGCTTAGTTTCCTAGAAGTACATCCACTGAAACAACATGTGTCTACCAAAAAGTGCTCAACAAGTTAACAGAGCAGGTATATTTAATTTATTTATACAAACATTGATGGGTACATATGTGAATATATATGAGCATTTCAATATTCAATTTGGCTACCAGTATATATATATATATATATATATATATATATATATATATATATATATACTGGTAGCCAAATTGAATACTGAAATTCTCATATCACATGAGGTTATCATAAGATTAAATTTAATTGTCACTAAAGTTAATGTTTTAAAGAATAATTAAATTGAATTGTATTAAAAACACTCACAGAAAAAAACAACAACAAAAACACTACATAAAAATCAATCTTGGTCACAAAAATACATGAAACATTCACAAAAATCCATGAAACATTCACAAAAATCCATGAAACATTCACAAAAATCCGAACAAGTCAGTTACTTTATACTTGTTTCTGCCATTAATAAGTTTGACTTAAATGTATTTATTTTTTTATTTTATTATAATTATAATTATTATTATTCTAAGTTTTATTAAAAACGCACTCAGAAAGGCACCCATTTATTTAAATATCTTTTCTTTAAGTACGTTCGTTTTGTTACTTACTTAAAAAAATGTTTTGTAAATATATAATTTTCTTTTAAATCTTCAAAATCTTTGTAAATATATTTTTTTTTAAATCTTGCTTGCGAATATTCGACCATGTCTGCTATTTGACATGTTTACAAACAACTAACGGCATGTGCTTGTGCACATGGCGTCATGGCCGAATCACCAGTGTCACTTGAAATGTGCGCTGGTCGTCGCTAGTCGCCGTCTTTTGCTACAGGGTATCTATTCTTTACTTGATCCGAGAAATCTTTCTAGACTGAGGCAGCATTTAAGAATTTCGCTTAAACGTGTATATAGTCATCAATATCCTGAAATTAGCTTCTTCTCTCAGTATTCTTTCTGCTGAAATATCCGGTGGGGAGGTGGTCAGGTACTTTGGGGGAGGGGGGATTATATTTTTGTGTTTTTATCCGGTTTTTTAAGTAGGATTACTGTATCTTTTGTTTTTGAAATTGTTACATTAAAATACAGTTAACAAATGTCCCTCTCCATATACTCGGATAGGGATGGGGAGTGAAAAAATTTTTTTTGTTTATTATTTGTGAACCCGGACAATGCTGTGTATCCCTGCTAGTCTATAATATAAAGAGCAGTTGTTGGTGTGTATGTTTCAATGTCCAGATAAAAGTAAAAAATGACAAAACAAATAATACCAAAGTTGGTATTATCTTTATAGGCATTGCCCTGGATGAATAATATCTAAGATTTAGAAAATAAATATTCATACTTTAACTCCAAACTGGTGCAGATTTTGTCAGTGTGGCAAGTTCATTTTCCAGCCAGATTAAATTCTAACAGTAAAAAAGTAACTGACTTTTTTTACATAGGAATTAATTGATTCCCTTATAGTGATTCATTGCTCAAGAAAAATTATAAAATATGAGTTATCTGTATGTACGTCCAGAAAGAGGAATGGACTAGGCGGAGAAGAAAGGTGGAAACAAGATGAGAAGGAAAGGGAGACAGATAAAGAGATAGAAGTTTTAACAGAAATATGTTTCGATTTTATTCCAGGCAATGCCGGATAACCTTGCTATTTGTATCATAGAACAGAAAAAATTGGAGGCCAGAAGTAAAATATGTGACACTTACTTTAACATCGAGAAATGAGTTTGTGTTCAAAGCACTCATGTATGCAACCACTTGTATGGGGTTGTCATAGGTATTTGCAAGAAGGGGTTTGTGCTTCTGTGATGTTTTCCAGTCAATAAGGCATAGCTGATTACTACAAGAAAAAAAAGCATTCTTTTAAGTACATACTAATAAAATTAGTCATACCGTTTAGCAATATTATCAAACAACTGTACAGTTTAGTAGTTGTTAACATGATAGTACTAGTTATACAAAATTTGATTAGTGCTTAATTGCAATATTATCAAAAGTTCAGAAGACAATATCACCACACAAAAAAAAGGGAGACATGGCCATACAAATAAATGACAATAGCAATATTATCAAAAGTTCAGAAAACAATATCACCATTCATAATAAGTTACAAGTATCTAATTATAAAACTTAAGCCATCTAATTCCTGCTCAAGATATTCAGTATTTGATCTTTATGAATTTTCATTGGTTTTTGCTCTAAATATTCCATACATAAAGTACATCTTATTGCAATCCATAGTCAGCTTTTTTCGTCTGTCTGTACATCTCACTTTCAATCAATTGGCAAAAATAGCAAAGTGAAGTGAGCCATGTAAAAAAAAACAGAGGACGATTATATACGGTCTGAATCTTTGTCCAAAGCAACTTTTAACCTGGATATGGTAGCCACAATCACAACCCCACTCTGGCAGGCTGTTCCAGAGAGCATAAACATGAAAAGAAAATGCTGCCTTCTTTTTGTTTAGAAAAAAATGATGACTGTATTCTCTTCTGTAAACAACTGCAGAGACAATGATCAGGTGTTAAGGTTGGAAACTCCTATAAACGTAGACTTACATTTCCTGTTGATGATGCTATATTCTAGAATCAGGTCCCCTCTCATCCTTTGCAGGTAAAACAGATTTAAGCTTTTGAAGTCAATCTTTGTATTGAAGTGTAAGAATCTAATGCTTCAGGTGTGCAATATCTTTTTTGTAAGATGGGGATTAGTTGTCTGGGTTGCATATACAAGAACTGGCCATACAAGGGCTGTGTATAGAGAATGAAAAGTATATATCTATTTTTTTTTCTTTGTTTTCACACAATGAAGTTGTGAGACGCTCAGCCATTATAAGATATGTAAGACGCGAAGCTTTTAAATGGCATGGGAAACAAGTTGGTAAACATCCTAAACTTAAAAAGAATCTCAGGGCCAGATGAAAAATCTGCCCAGCTTTGTTTGTCATCTCAATGCAGTAACATGTTAGAGTGAAGAAGTTGTACACATCCATACCAAAGTTCTTTGCATTAATAACCATGTTGAATGGTTGAGACAGAAAAACTGGCAGAGCAGGCTGTAGGCAGAAATCAGATAGGAAGATGCAGTGTTCAGAGTTCTGAAAATCAGGACCAGAGTCTGTTGCAATTATCGTGAAGTTGATCGTGTACCAAGTTAATTTATCTCCCTCCCACAGTGGGATGATGTGGCACTAGGTTTAGAATGTGGGTTTAAATAGCCAGTGGGTAGAGAAAGAGCACTCTGGCCTGCAAAAAATTCACGAAGAGCACATTCAGCATTGTACAGTATAGACACCTCAAGCGATTAGCGATAAATTAATCCCTTCTCAAAAGAAGAAAGTAAATCCTGGGAGGGGTCAACCTCTTAGAATTGCACGGGACAAGCAACATACAGGGGAAAAGCCATTTGAATAATGGTTGAAATGTTGACTTTAATGTCGAGGGAAAAAATCTGCGGCTGTTTCAGATTGTCCAACAGCCACCTTGCAAAGAGTTGACTGATGAATAAAATTTTCTGCTCATAGAGACATAAAGATAAACCCTTGCAATCTTAGCAAAATAGTTGAAATCTAGCGATCCCAACAAATCATTACATCACACACATTGCTTTTCAAGGTAAAAAATTAATTGCTTGAAAAGAAGTTGTTTTTTTTTCTATTATTTTTATTAATTAAATAAAATAAAATTAATTGCTTGAAAAGAAGTTGTTTTTTTTTCTATTATTTTTATTAATTAAATAAAATAAAATTAATTGCTTGAAAAGAAGTTGTTTTTTTTCTATTATTTTTATTAATTAAATAAAATAAAATTAATTGCTTGAAAAGAAGTTGTTTTTTTTCTATTATTTTTATTAATTAAATAAAATAAAATTAATTGCTTGAAAAGAAGTTGTTTTTTTTCTATTATTTTTATTAATTAAATAAAATAAAATTAATTGCTTGAAAAGAAGTTGTTTTTTTTTCTATTATTTTTATTAATTAAATAAAATAAAATTAATTGCTTGAAAAGAAGTTGTTTTTTTTCTATTATTTTTATTAATTAAATAAAATAAAATTAATTGCTTGAAAAGAAGTTGTTTTTTTTTCTATTATTTTATTAATTAAATAAAATAAAATTAATTGCTTGAAAAGAAGTTGTTTTTTTTTCTATTATTTTTATTAATTAAATAAAATAAAATTAATTGCTTGAAAAGAAGTTGTTTTTTCTATTATTTTTATTAATTAAATAAAATAAAATTAATTGCTTGAAAAGAAGTTGTTTTTTTTCTATTATTTTTATTAATTAAATAAAATAAAATTAATTGCTTGAAAAGAAGTTGTTTTTTTTTCTATTATTTTTATTAATTAAATAAAATATAATTAATTGCTTGAAAAGAAGTTGTTTTTTTTCTATTATTTTTATTAATAAAATAAAATAAAATTAATTGCTTGAAAAGAAGTTGTTTTTTTTCTATTATTTTTATTAATTAAATAAAATAAAATTAATTGCTTGAAAAGAAGTTGTTTTTTTTCTATTATTTTTATTAATTAAATAAAATAAAATTAATTGCTTGAAAAGAAGTTGTTTTTTTTCTATTATTTTTATTAATTAAATAAAATAAAATTAATTGCTTGAAAAGAAGTTGTTTTTTTTTCTATTATTTTTATTAATTAAATAAAATAAAATTAATTGCTTGAAAAGAAGTTGTTTTTTTCTATTATTTTTATTAATTAAATAAAATAAAATTAATTGCTTGAAAAGAAGTTGTTTTTTTTCTATTATTTTTATTAATTAAATAAAATAAAATTAATTGCTTGAAAAGAAGTTGTTTTTTTTTCTATTATTTTTATTAATTAAAATCAAGATAAAATGTCTAGAATTCTTATTCCAATTTTGATCAAAAGCCATTACATGATTTTCATTTTAGAAAATATTTTAGCCTTAAGCTTATGAAGACTTAAGAAACAATTAAAAAGAATCCTCTTGCCAACGATTGAACATGCTCCAAGTGTACAATATCTTTTTTTTTTTAAGATAGGAATTTGGCATACTCAAAAACCAGCCATACCAGGGTTATCTATAGGTTGTGCATCTTCAAAGATGACTAGCAAAGACACATTATATGCCATCTTATCCTATAAAGATGATGTTTTGCCAGTTGAAATGAACACTAATGCATTGCAAAAATTTTTTTAAATAAAAAAATAAAAAATACAACATTCTTTTTGCACAAACAGTAAAAATAATTCACGTGAACTCTTTGTGTGTGCAAGATGCCTTCAATAAGTTTCCAGACTCTTTTTGTGCAAGCAATTAAAGTTGTTGTAGACTCTTGAAAATTCAGTGTGTTATTGCTATACATCTTGAGATGACTGACCAATTTTTACATTTTTCGTTGTAGTAGCACAACTTCTTACAAAATTGCCTGCTAATGTAATTGGGGATCCCATCCTCTTTGTTAGGTAGGAGAAGAAACAAAGGTTGCATAATGAAGACACAAAATATGCCATCATACGACAAAAAACAAAAGTAAATTTATTTACAGCAAATACAAGTAAGAGTAAGAGATAGTAAGAGTTCAGTGAAAAGAGATTATAAGTAACGTTACTTGCGTTATTGTATTTTGATGAGAGGTTGACGACAAGGTCAAGAAGTAGACTATCAATGCTATACCGGAGAGCATCTACCATCACATCTTCACTTGTTGAGAGTTCCAGCGAAAAGAGAATGAATAATACAAAACAGAAGTGAATGTAGCTGTATCGACCCCTGGTGGCAAAACATGGTGTTACCAGAGTTAAAGGGCGATAATAGTGTTTACCTTAAGGTCATCCGTTTGTATGTATGAGTTCGCTTGTGTGGAGATTTCAGTTCCCATAGACACATCCCACATTAATGTCATATTGCTTGGATGTACAACCATCAACAACATTTTTTTTTCTCTTGCCTAAGAAGGATCTGAATATATTATTTATTTGTCCAGCAATAACATATGATTTGATAACACATTCATGCTAGATATTGGTAAATGCTTTGGCTATATCAAGGGCTACTGCCCTAGCTTCTCCCACCTTGTCCAGTGCATAGTATATGGATTCAGAGATGGTGGGCTAGCATTTTGTTGATTAATGTTTCACAAGCATTTTTTTACCAGAGGCAACAAAACAAAAAAATGGTCAAAAAAACAAATATACAACAAATACTGTATATTTTTGGTGCATAAGACGACCCTTAAAATTAAAAAAATCATCTTTAAAAACCAGTATTTCATAAGATACCGGGTGTTGCAATCTCTAGCCTAAGCTAAACAAATATGGTTTGTTATTTAGCAGTCATCTTATACAACCGATATATATGATAAAATTATTAAAATTTGCTCCAATTTTGTACCTTGTCTCATCTGACGGTCGCCTTATACAATGAAATATACGGTAAATGTTATCAAAGGCAAGATAAGTTACTCTTCTACCTAGATAAGTTTTTAGTGTTTTAACTTATTATAAAGCATTTACTAAGTTTAAAAAACAAGTAGTACCAAGTGTTATCTGAGAACAAGAAATAATGGCAGACATGAAAGGATCACATTTTTTGAGTCTCAATAACTGCTCAAAATAGAAAATTAAACAAAATATTGGTAGAAACCCACTCGTTCAAAGATTTTAGTGAAGAGAGTGACAATATTAATAAGATAATCAAAATTCATGACTACACAGAGGCAATTTTCCAGCTTTCAGGGTAGCAAAATTCAGTAAGTTATGTAATTTCAGTGACTTCCCTTTTGAGGTCACCTCTAACTCTTAGGTGTTACTTAAACTTTTCCATTACAACAACAGTCTTCCTGTATGTTACACTAAAAAGCATTTGTGAAGTTTCACTAATCTTTATTAAATTGAAAACTTTTACTTTATTCTTTAACCCTCTCTATATTTACCGTCACGATGGGTTAACAACGGCACAAATGTGCGAGAATTGAAATTCCCAGGCTAACTCGATTATCGCTCTTTAACTCTGGTAACTGGAGAACGACACAGCCACATAACTTCCTGTTATGTATATTTCTGTCTCTTTTCCACTGAACCCTCGACAAGTCAACATGTGACGAGACAACACTCTGGTTAGCATTGGCCATCCAACCAGTACTACTGACTAACCCGTCAGTCTATCATCAAATACTAACGCAAGTAACCTTACTTAATCCTCACCTCTCAACGAACTCTTATTTTTACTATCTCTATATTCATTTCATCACATTAATATTTATATAAATAAATCTACATTCTTTCACTATCATATATCGAAATACTTCGTTTTCACTTGCGAAATTTTGCTTTTCAATCACTCTACCATTCATTAAGCAATATGGAGGATGGGATCCCAATTACATAAGCAAGCCATCCTGTCCACCACAATGTAGACACTAATGCAGAATCAATCAACGTTGATCAAATGGATAACAGTTCATTTATTTTAATTTTAAACACTTAAAGAAGGTGACACAATACTTACTCATAGTTTGCAACGCAATCAAATTTCCCTCGATAGAGGAGGTCGTGGTGAGTGACCTCAGTCTCTAAAGCACGGACGTTGGAAATTAAGGGTAACAAGGTTTTCAAACTCTTCCAGTGGCCCTCGTTGGCGAAATGGAGGTCACTGTTCACAACATCTTCGTCTGCAAGAATTCTTTGAATATACAAATGGAAATTGCTGCCGTTTTCCTTCAGTTCTGCAATGAGAATATTTATATTTGAATCAGAGCATATACTAGTTAAGACAAAAATATTTATATTTGAATCAGAGCATATACTAGTTAAGACAAAATTATGGATAAATAATCTAATAGGGCCTCATTAGATTATCAATCTGAAATGGAATTTGTTTTACGTTTCTGAATTTTTTAGATGAGATTTTATAATAAGTATTACTAAACTTTTTAGCTGGATAAAAACGTGAAAAAGTTGTAGCCCGTTGACTTAGAATGAGTGCTTATGCTAAACTAGCTTGGGTGTCCGGCGTTGCCCAGGTGTTTGGAGTTGTGTGTTAAGCAAAAAAAAAAAACGTGGTAGTAGACAGGCAGGCAGGCTTGAACTCGTGACATGGAGGCAGAAAAGAAAGTCAAAGAAAATCTGACGTCTTACCATTACTCCATGACACGACCAGAAGTTCAGAACATTGAAATTAGGCAAAGTCAGTTCAACTGATATGATGACTTGCAAAAATGGCTTGCAAAAAATCGACCCCTCCTTGTAGAAAAATACCCAGTTGAGGGTAAAGGAATTAATATTTTTAGCCAATTTTTCGATATTTCTCTTCCGAAACGTCGAGCTTCAAAATGATACCAATCTCGTGAAAATTTGTCGCTTCTGCTGAAAGTTTTAGGCAGACATACAAACATACATACATACATTTAAACAGACAGGTGAGATTTATATTATAAATTGATGGTTGAATATACTTAAATTTGTGTTCATTTTTGCATGAAATATTAATCCCTTTTAATCTCTGTGTGTTAAACAGATATCATAATACTTAGTTGCTGCACTTTATCGTAACATTATCCATACAAAATTTCAGCCAAATCGATCAAGTTATTTTTGTGAAAAAGTGAGAGTAAACATGGTATTAGCAATGCCCATCAACCATAAAACACTTTGGATAATTACAGATTTCAAAATAGTCATATTAAATTAGTCATATTTTAAAAACGAAAGCAGTGTAAGTTCTCAAAATGCCACCATTTGGTTCAGAAATTGATATCCTTTCACATGCTTTAATATATAATAATCTACATGATATATTTGAAGAATTTTTAGGGAAATAACAATAAAATGTTAATGCTATGAAATGGTTACTTTTCATCAGATATTTTTACACTCCTGGTGCTTAAAAGCTTGGTATCATTACCCTATGAGGAATTTCATCATGATATTTGGAAAACAATTTTTTTAAAAATTTTAAAACATCAATCTCATTTATTCTCAGGGTACAAAATAAACTGGTTCATTTGGGGGGGGGTTGTCTTTAGAATAAGACTTCAACATAGAATGTATCAAACATTTTTTTTCTAAATACTTTTCCTACTCCAAGTTATAAGTAAATTAATGTTTTTATTATTTTATGTGTTAAAATAATAATTCTGTGGTGATTTCTCTTTTGGTATCAGCCATTTTTAATTAGATTCTCCCCCATAATTTCACACATTTTTCAGTTAAAGTAAACAATTTGAATAGTAGTGCTAATAACTTTAAGTTAGTCAGCAGTTGAAGCAGCAGCTGCTGTTATTGTCGGTTGTTTAGTTTGAAATTGAGAAGTTTTGTAAACTACATTTACAGGTTCATTTTGGAAAAAAATTTTAAAAACTTTTGTTTTTAAATTAATGTGGTTTATGGTTGTTTTATATTATAGTAGTTCCTTCAAAAATACTGGTTTTCAAATATACTTAATTTCCAAACTTTTTACTTTGTAGTTGTAGCTACAAAAAAAAGAAGAAAATTCTATTTTTTTTAGGCGATTATGTGTGAATACCCTAAAAAAATTAATGAAAAAAAAAAAAGAACTAACAATAATTAGAATTAGAGTAGAGGAAGATCAGTTTCACATATAAATTTAATATACAATGCCTTTTAGAGCAGCTAGTAATTCAAATTCTTTTGATATTTTTTCAATTTAAAAAGTTAGTATAAATATATATAAAAAAATTATGCTACCACTAAATCTAGGTCAGAGTGATGAATCCACCTTCTAAAAGTTCCTCTCTTAAACTTGTCATACCATTAACCTTGAATCTGAGTGACAAGCTCCACCCAAAAAAATCTCCTTTTACCCTACGACTAACCCTAAGTTTGAATGGAACCCATTTCAAAATAAACCCCTTTTATAACACTACTACTAACCCTAAAGTCGAGTGGCAAACCTCCTAAATCATACAAACCGTTTTGAAGCCACTAGATCTTACCACTAGATGTCTTTTAAAGTCATATCAAGTACCCTGATAGGAGATTGTTGATCAAGGTTTGGCAGAGAACAGAAAAAAAAAAAAAAAAAACAAAGATATATATTTAAAGTTATTTTTGGGGGGGGGCAGTGTAGCCATGGGTTCTGCAACAATTCCCGACTGTTAGAAATAGTTGGGAACAGTCTTGAGTTTGGAACAGTTTGGGACAGTTAGCAACTAGGAGATCCCCCGAAAGATATCGGAGGGAATGGAATCATAGCTATACGAGAGTAGATCAGTTCGAGAAGAAAATCGTTGAGGATTGACGTGATCAGACAGCTACTGACAGACAAACTTTGGGGTTCCTCGTTCTACACTGCAAGATGGTATCAAACACACACACACACGCACACACACAGAGTTTAAGTGATTTACTCATCTTGTGTTGTTTTATTGTAACACAATCGCAAAGCTGATTAGGTTACATTGACAATTTTACAAAATGCAAGAACCCCATCGAGAGACAATATGCATGTTGGACCTGATCATCCGTTTGCAAATCGTACATATTATAATCTAGGGAGTCTATAAAAAGTTCTCCAGAATAGTAATCCTCTCAAGAACCCCCCCCCTCCCTGAAAAAAGCCTTTCTTGGACATACAAAAACGCGCACGCCACTTTTGCCTTATAAATATATAGATATAATAAACCCAAAAACTTAATAATTGACAACAGGAAAAGTCATTTTCATTTACATACAAAACAATATGCCTGTCGACAATCATATTTACATTCCCTGGCCCACTTATTTAACCAACTAAGCGCGATTAAACTTTATTTCCCCCATTGTAGATTGGTCTATGCTGTGGTCATTTTACTTTTAAATTTTGAATTTCCGGTATTGTGGATACAAGAGTTACGTCCCTTTATCACAGAACTACCCGATGTTATTATATGGAAAACATCAGGTAGTTTTGTAATAAAGGGACATAACTCTTGTATCCACAATAAGCTGATGCAATTTCAGAACAATGTACTTCGATTTTATTTTCAATATTTAAAAAATAGTTTAATGGTATTTTTATAATAATTAATTATTTATTAGTATTTATTTTGATTTTATTTTTAATGTGTTGACACAAATTTTTACTGGACATAAAGAATACAATGTTCAATGCCTTTTCGAGACATTTTCCATATTTTCAAGGATTTTCCAAAGTAATAACTGAAATAAGGCCTTTTCAAGGCAAAAGTCAAAATTCAATGACTTTTTAAGTTTGTGCAAACCCTGATGAAGATAAAAAATGCAACTATAATATTAATAATAATGTAACAATTGTTTCACATTTTAGCTTGGTCATTGCGTTTAATCTATTATTCAGCCAACACACGTATACATCAACCCTGATATTTACTAATGAATGTATCTCATGTAATCAGGGCCTGTAGGTATTATAGCAATTAGCAAGATGGCTTTAGTCCCACCCAACTTGACCTAGGGGTTGAATCTCCTGAGGCTAGCTACACTGATGAAGCAGGAGGGTTCAGCTCAAGTGGTAGTATTACAATAATAATTTACTGTCTCAGCCATCTTGTTGGTAATATTTTAATAAATAATATTTTTCTTAAAAGGTTTTTGTTCCAAATTTTGTTGTTGTTGTTGTTTTTTACATACAAACAAAAAGAAAACAGGGTATAAATTTCCTGAGAAAAAATGTTTTTCTAAGAAATTTTAACAAAACAAAATTTACTAAAAGTAGAAAGCAGAATTAAGGAAAATTTTACACTCTAAAATATTTCAGTTTCAAATAATTTAAAATTATTCCTTCAGTTTACTCTAGGCAACTACCATGAAGGAGGGTCTTGTTAAAACTTCCAACCCATAAGTTGTTAATCTTTTTTAATGGAATGGATAGAGATTTGCCATATATATATATATATATATATATATATTATTTTTTTAAAAAAAACTTGATTTGGGAATCTTAAGTAGGATTACCCCTGGTGTGAATGTTGTATTATAGTGACTTTAACTAGGCTTAGCTTAGTCAACAAAGGTACTGTGACAAGGATGGCCATAGACCCCTTCCCGCCCCTTCCCATATTTTGATTATCAAATAAAAGTTACAATTATCAAATAAAAATTACTTTTTAGAGAAGGGTCTTCTTTCAAAGATTAATTTCTTGTCAAATGAATCCTTGTTTTTATTTTTATTTTTATTTTTTTACTATTTTCAACCCCAAACAAGGCGTATTGCTACTTGGAAAATAAGGGGCTACAATTTGGGATCATATCTAACGGCATATTTTACGTAAAAAGATGAATAAATATAAATGGTTTGACATTTTTTTTTATGGAAAATTTTAAATTGACCATATTATTTGCAAGTTGCAAACACTGCTCGAGTGTCAGTCTCTTCATGATGAATTGCAAAACCAAGCAGAACACAAAATTCCTGATAGTTAACAAATCGCCAATTAAAGAAAATAGAATTATTAATTTAAAGTTCACCACCTCTAAAAAAAAAAAAACCTTTATAGAGAGAGATTTAATTATTGTAAGAAAGGAATATTAAAATTTATATTTTATGTAAAAAAAAATAAATAAAAATGGTCAGAAATTTTTTTTTTTTTAAATGGAAAATGTAAATGTTATTCTAAGGATAAATTGATTGGAAAAAATATATGTTCTGTTTATGTTTGGAAACGGTTTCAGTCAAAGAAAATGGAACTATAATATTAATAATAATGTAACAATTGTTTCACATTTTACTTTGGTCGTTGCATTCAATCTATTATTCAGCCAAACACATATAAATCAACCCTGATATCTACTAATGGATGTATCTCATGTAATCAGGGCCTGTAGGTATGACAGCAATTAGCAAGATGGCTTTAGTTCCACCCTACTTTTATATTTACAAGATAGACCTTTATTCATGTTATCTTAACATCATGAATTGCTTTGGGATTCTCAACAACATATTCTTTCAGTCAGATTGTTTACCTTAAAATTATCAAAAACAAGTTATCTCATTGGCTACATACTGTAATTCCTTTAGACATGATCTTCACCTTTGTTAGGGGTTTCCGTTTTTAACAGTTCAATTATTATGAAATCAGCTAATGAAATATTGTGATTTAAATTTTCTGTAAAAACAGTGTGATACTACACTCATTTCTTTAAGCTGCTTGCAATATTTGAGGTCTGTCACATTTTTATCAGTAGCCCTGTAACAATTTCTGTGTTTTTAATAGTTTAACCATTATGAAATCAGCAAATGAAATATCTCTATTGAATTTCCTTTAAAAAGGGGGCAATACTAAATCCGTTACTTCAAATTGCTTGCAATGCTCGAAATGTCAAATCTACAGGTACACCGTCCGACTTTTATCAGTAGACCTGTAATAATTTCTTTATTTTCAACGGTTTGATTATTATTCATAATGAAATAACTCGATTATCAAAAACAATTTTTTTTTTTTTTACCCATTTTCACCTCTTAAAAAGGTATACTACGAGGGGCGTGCAATAAGTAATGCCCCTGACTCACAAAACTTGGCACAGTTATTAGTCTTTCTCTACAAAGAAACCACTCAGAGTTATGCATTTCTCCCATCGTTTGATGCAGCTCTGGAGACCGTTTTTGTAGAACACCCCAGGTTGGTCTTCCAACCACGACGTGACTTTAGAAATTAAGGCTGCATCATCTGGAAAACGCTTTCCTTTCAAAAACAACTTTATGGCTGGAAAGAGGTGAAAGTCAGGAGAGTAGGGAGGATGGGGAGGATTTCATAACTACACGCCCGTGCTTCTGATCTGGCGACATTCGTGTTGTGGACCGGAGCGTTGTCCTGCAGGAGGAGGGTACCTTTGCTGATCTTGCCCAACCTTTTGATTTTGATAGCTTCCCTTAATTTCCTCAAAAGTTAAGCATAATAGGCTCCCGTAATTGTGGTACCCTTTGCCAGGAAATCTGTCATCACTATTCCATCCTGGTCCTAGAAGACTGTGAGCATGACCTTGCCAGCGGAGGGCTGCACCCTTGCCTTCTTTGGAGGTGATGAGTCCAAGTGTTTCGACTGCACTGACTGGGCTTTGGTCTCTGGATTATAGTGATGGACCCATGTTTTATCCTGTGTAATCAGTCTTTTGAAAAATTTTGACTCATCTTCTTGGCACATCTCCAAATTCATCTTCGAGCACTCGACATGTTCTCGCTTCTGGAATGGTGTGAGCAACCTGGGAATCCATTTGGCAGACACCTTATGCATATGCAAATGGTCATGAATGATAGTTTCCACAGACTGTACTAATCTTGACATCTTGGGCTATTTGGCGAATAGTAATGCACTGATCTTCCAAAATGGCAGCCTCAACTTGATGGACAGATGCCTCGTCAATGGCAGAAGGGGGGGGGGGCGACCAGGTCTGGGAGCTGTTTCCATAGACTTCCAGCCATGTTTGAATTCACGATGCCAGCGTTTTACAAGGTCATATGATGCGGCATTATCACCATAAGTTTCTTTCATTTCATCAAAAGTTTCCTGTGGTGTGCGTCCTTTCAAATACAAAAACCAGATCACTGCTCAACATTCAACAGGCTCCATTTCACACCTGACTCAGCTTAAACACCTGTAAAACAGAAACCACAATTAGTTCAGAGCTGTAATTTGCGACATAACCTGTAGAGATATAAATCATAGTACATGCAAATTTCAGCTGGATCAGACAACTGGAAGTGGGTCAGGGGCATTACTTATTGCACGCCCCTCGTATCACTTGGAACGTAAGAGGCTATTATTTGGGATTGTGTCTAACAAGGAACTGTGGGGAGTTGAGCAATGAGATGTCTGTTCACATTACATTTAAACTTCAGCAGATTAGAAAAGGAGGAAATAAGGAGAGAATTCCAAAGTCTAGTAATCTGAGGGAAGAAACTTTCCGGCATTTAGGGGCAGTAACAGTGAAAGGGTGGGATTTTGCTACTTCTTGGATTAATCAGGAGTATCATGGCAACACAGATACTTCGCTACTTTGTACACCCGCAAAAAGAAGAAGTTAGTCACTGGGAAGATGGTCTTTCAATAGAACATGTACAATATTGCCCCTTCCTTAAAGGAGGATGTAATAGCTTGTAGAATGAGAGGCACCTCCTTAAAAAAGGAGGTACTTCCTGGGAGGACAATTTTATGACAACAGAGTTGATACTACGTTATCCACTCACATTAACAGATAAATTACTTTTTCGTCATTTATTTAAAAATGTTTCGCTATAAAAACATTATTTTTATGGTTTCTTGGCATTTTTGCTATGATCAAAGTGTAGTATAAGATGTGATAGAAAGAAATTACATTCCGCAGTTTTAAAAAAAAAATGTGGATAGAAGTTGCAGGCTTGAGTCAAGTATGAGTATGTGTTCCCTACCTGAGCATGGTGCACGCAGTTCCTGGTCCTATCGAACCCCAGCCCTTCGGGTAAGTTTCTAGCTTCATAGCAATTCAAGTAAATTGGCCTCCACCCCCATCCACCAATAGAAAGCCTCCAAGATACCCACTACTCACTTTAAATTTTTCACCCCTGGCCACTCCCAAATTGCATTCATCTTGAAAGAACGTCACCCACTCTCCAAACTCCACACCCTTGTTTTTTCTTTTCTCTCCTATTTAGATCTCACCCTCACTTAGAGACTGGCCTGCTTGCTTTCGGTTCAAGACAAACCAGAAAACAATGGGTGATCTATTATTTAGAAAGGGTCGGGAGGATCTTACTAACCAAATTTTTTATTCCTTGCCCCCCCCCGCCCCCCATTCCACGCTTCTCGCCAATAAAATTTTTGAACGATTTGGGAAATGTGAAGTAGAATGGCCCCTGAAGTAAATGTGGTATTATGGTGATTGATGATTCTAGTTGAGAGTAGGATAGACATTTTTTTTCGTCATGGTAACAAAGGATGACCAACGATACCCATTTTCCCACACTTTTGAATGGCCTTGTGCCTAAGTTGTTCAAATGTAATTTTCTTATATTTTGTACAAATAAATATTTCAAAGTGTAGTATC
>NC_136517.1:47872569-47882569 GCF_053919585.1 Euprymna scolopes
ATTACCGTAACAAAATTACTTATAGGTTTTATAAAAATAGGTTCAATGAATAATTCAATGACTAAATTATGCCAAAATAATTAAATCTAATATTCAAAATACTATTTTAAAAAAAAATGGAAAAAATAATTTGATAAAAAAAAAAAAAAAATGAAAGTAAAAATGATTCCCGGGCAACGTCAAGTACAACTTTTTTTATGTTATAAAAACTAATCAATAAATAAGTATTGTATTTTTATATGAAATAACCTCTAACAAAACAGGATTGATATGCCGTAAAATAAGCAAAAAAGAAAATATTTACCTTCCACATATTTTTGGAATTTTGTTTGCCCCATCTCTCGTACCATTTTTATTTTCCATCGTTGTAACAAAAGCCGACTAGTTGGCGGTAATGTCTTATTCAATATGGAAGTGACAGAAGGCAGGTTCTTTATACTAAACACATTCAGGATATTTTTGTAAGCCAAGTTACTTATAACAGAATCACCCTCTGACACTGTAAGTGTTTGCTTTGAAATAAAGTCCGATAGAACTTCCTGCCAATTAACCGGAAGAGTCAAATCTGTGGATCCGCATTGTTCGTCTTGTGGCGTAATAAACTTGGCAGTACCAACAGGGAACGAATCTGCTGATTTTGAAGAAGTTTTTTCAGATTTATGTAACTGTTTTGTACAAGAATCTTTTACGGTTTCCTTTAATTCTGCAGTCTTATCGGCCGCTACTTCAGAATAAGCACTCGCCTTCTTCACTGATTTTTTACTGGTGCCCTTTCTAATGTTACTTTTGTCCAAATCCTGAGACTTGGGATCAAGCAACGCTTTTGCTTGAGCCTTCTGTGCTTTCCGTGATTTCAACAGAGGTCCATAAAGTTGTAAGTTTTCTCGGTTAAGCCGGATCAATGCTGCTGCGTTGGATTTTGGTGAGGACCCCTTCTGCCATGTAAAACTTGAAGAGAAATATCTAAGTCGAACAGACGGCAATAGTGGCAATGTTTTCTTCAAGTTCAAGCACTGTACAATCTTGACACAGATACAATGACGAACAAGTACCATTATGCTAAAAAAGAGAAGGAATACAAAAATTAGACAGATTTATCAATTTAGAAATGCTTTGTTTCATAAACAAGGAAAGCGGTATGGACTACGAGTCACAGTAGAGGATAGGTAAGGCCTCAGCAGCATTTAACCAAATCTGCAAGATCTGATCAAACAAAAAATTTACCCTCAAATCTAGATTACGATTTTATAACAGCAACGTCTTGTCCTATATATATATATATATATATATATATATATATATATATATATATATATATGCTATATGGAAGTGAAACTACTTGGCATTTCTCAAAATCAGTAGAGAGAAGAAATTAGATATGCCTGATTACCGAGTGCCTTAGAAGGATTCTAGGGATCAAATAGAGAGATCGAATCACCAATCAAGAAGTCAGAGATCACACTGACCAAGAGGTAGTATCATTAATAATCTGCAAACGTTGTCTAGGCTGGCTCGGATATACCCTAAGATTCGCACTAGAGACAATTGCCAACCAAGCGTTCCAATGGAACCGTGATGGAAAAAAAGAAGGGGGGGGGGACCAAAATGAACTCGAAACAAACACAAAATACAAACTCTGACACATTCTGCAAATATTAGTTGCATTCTGGGTGTGTATGTGTGACACCATCGATCCTCTGAATGCTAAAGTCCATATCTACATCTACTGTGAAGGCCGTGTTTGTCAGTCGGTTGATCAGTTCATTTCCCCATCATTTTCCTCATGTTCTCTGAGCCACAACCTGCTTTCGATTGCATCTCTCCAATCTCTCTATGGAGACTCTCAGCCGTAAACTGACCCAAACTGGACCCTCTCCTCAACTATTACAAACCTTCCCCAACTCATGATAAACTATTGCCTCTTGTCTTTTGTCACACTTGTTTTTCTCTTTATCCCTCCCCCACTATCAACACTTGGGGGAAGAATGACGATTGCATCACAGGGCGACTATTTACGAATGCCAACTGTTGTAAGGAGTTACTTCCATACAGATGTAGAGCTGGGCTGTACTACTGAAATACAAAAAAAAAAAAACACATTGGAAAAATACCCAAATCTTGGTTTCATGACGGTCTAAAATATTTTATTCCTATCATTATCATTAGGAAGAAAAGGTATAAAGGTCCATTAGAAATGAAGATTTAGTTACATTGTTTGATTCCAAGTACCTTGGAAGAATTCTAGATGGAACGATCGAATTACTAACCAAGAAGTTAGAGATCACACTAACCAGCAGGTAGTATCATTAATATTCTGCATATGACATCTACGTTGATTCGAACATATCCCAAGATTGGTTCCAGAGAGAATTGCCAATCAAGTACTCTAATGAAATCCTGACGCAAAAAGGAGGAGATGATTAAAACTGGAAACACACAATCAAGATAGAAAAAACTTCAGATCGAAAATGATGGCATATTTTAACTACCTCATGCATCACAAGAGGTGGAAGTTCCTAAGTAAATAAGTAATGGAATCCAATGAAAATTCCACAGTTGTTTTCTTTATCAATCCATATAATTTACATTTAAGAATAATTCCCTTTAAGTATTAAATGTCTATCAGCATTATACAAATGTATTCTTTTACCATATAATTTAATAAATCTAAGTTAGTTTTCTTCCTAACCACAAAATAATTCCATTGATTTATTTTTACTGTCGTTACATATAGTAATAGTTAACATATAACATAATCACATTGACACAGCAGTTCTCATTCAATCAAAAAAGTTAAGCAAGGTTGAGCCTGGTCAATACCAGATGAGTGACCATTTGGGAGCATCAGGTGCTGTATGTAGGTGGACGTTGACACCTCCCTGCAAGAACTGCAAAAACCTCACGTCATCATTTCTCCTGACAAGATATACATGTGACTGGGGACAGCTTGTGAAGTTTATATTCCTATGAAACTTCCTCCTTTGGAGGAAGCTTGTTTAATCTACCTAGGATGAATTTTGCTTTAAAAAATATAAATAGCTGAGATTGGAAATCAGCAATTTTTGCAAGATTATATTATGTTCTATTTATTAACTGATTTATCAGACATTTTCAGACCCACATTGAAATTATTATTAGTATGACAGCATTTGTGAAAGAACTTTTTAAAACTGTTTACATATACGTTTAAGTATGACAGCATTTGTAAAAGAACTTTTTTAAACTGTGTTCACATATACGTTTAAGTATGACAGCATTTGTGAAAGAACTTTTTTAAACTGTGTTCACATATACATTTAAGTATGACAGCATTTGTGAAAGAACTTTTTTAAACTGTGTTCATATATACATTCAAGTATGACAGCATTTGTGAAAGAACTTTTTAAAACTGTGTTCACATATACGTTTAAGTATGACAGCATTTGTGAAAGAACTTTTTTAAACTGTTTACATATACGTTTAAGTATGACAGCATTTGTGAAAAAAAGTATCTTTTTATGCCACAAGACCAGCTCTGGAAATGCGTCCCATCCGAATAAAGACATAAATCAAAAGAGGATAAAAATGGACTTTTTCTTTATATTCCTGACTAACATTAAGTACATAATGATTGGTCAAAGAGAACATTTTTTTTGTAAACTAATTTTGCCACGGCACATAAGTATGTAATAATGTTTTCACCTGAAATGTGTTGGTTTAAAAGATCACCAATGTAAACAAGCACTCTATTTTTATTTAAGACAAGGGAGATAATTTATTAACACAACTCTATTTTTGAAGAGAGGGGAGGGAAACTTCTTGCCCAATAAAACGGGGTTACGTATTATTTAATACAAGGGAGTTAATTTATTAACACAAAAGGGAGATAATCTATTTTGGAGACAAATCAGGGGAATAAATATTATTTAATTGGAATTCATTATTGCGATAAGTATTATTTATTAATTTATTTATTGCGGACTATTATACTAATCTTTTTTAGTTGTTGTTTCACGATGTTTCGACCAACTATTCTTCTGGTCTTCGTCAGGTGGTAACCGCGATGGGATAGAAACTCCGAATTTCCTACCTGCATCCGCAGCAATTACTGCCTTCCATAGTTGCTGTCATCTCACCCCGTTTTTCTATCCCATCGTGGTTACCACCTGATAAAGACCAGAGGAATAGTTAGCCGAACCGTCATGAAACAACAACTAAAAATGATGAGGATAATAGTCCGCAATAAATAAATTAATTAATAATGCTCATCTTAATAGTGAATTACAATTATATATATATATATACCATTCGGCACAGACCTGACCATGGAAGATTAGATAATAAATAAAAAAACGTGGATTTATAAGACCAAAAAATCCAACCTTGATCGCCATTCAGGGCCCGTGGCTCAGTGAATAGAGACGTTGAATCTCTACAGTTCCAGGTGAGTATTGTCTGAAGATAGCAGTTTCAATCCAACCCAAAGCCGGCCAGAGGCTTACTTGGCTAAAACATGGTAACACGACAACTATGAAAGGCAGTAATTGCTGAGGATATAATTAGCAGACTCAGAGTTCCTATCCCGTTGTGGTTACCATCTGACAAAGGCCAGAGGAATAGTTGGCCGAAACGTTATGAAACAACAACTACAAAAATGAGGATAATAGTCCGCAATAAAATAAATTAAATCAGGAGAACTATTAATACATTCTTTTTTATATAGAACGTGATTTCAGAGAACAAATTTTAAGGATAAATTCAAATTTTTATTAGATTTTATCATGTGTCAAAAACAAATAAAATGCTTGCTTGAATGATTACAAATTTCTCAGCTAATGTACTTCCTAATTTCCTCCGTAGCGCTACCAGTGACAAGGCAAATCAGTTCTTTCACTGTTTATTGTTCTTCAGTATTTCTACTGTGGGGAGGTTTGTTGAAATAAAATATAAGAAAAAGACATTATTAAAAAGTATACAATAAAAATTAACAAAATTATACAGATAAAAATAATACAATTAGTCTTTATTTGCACTTAAAATTAAAAAAGATAAAAGTTTTAATTTTAATTGAAATTTTATGAGACGGATATGTTTATGAAATTATAAAAATAAAAGTTTTTGTTTTTTTTTTAATCTTAAAAATAAAAGTTTTTTTTATTTGAATTGATATAATAAATATATGTTTATAAAAGTATAAAAATAAAATTATTGAAATCAAAAAAGATTGGGAAAACGTAATAAAAAAAAAGAGAGTACATGCACAGGGGAGATATAGGCATAAAAGAAAAAAACAAAGGAACTGATTTGGCTTGCCACCATTTCTGATTGTGCTATGCCAGAAGTTAGGAAGTATGTTAGCTGACTATAACCACAATTTCATTTATATATATATATAGTTTTAATGTATGACTTAAAATAACACCTGAAATCTGATATGGCCAACCAGTGATTCGGATCGCAATGCCCTTGTTCCTGCCCTTGTGTCACATCTTCCTGCAGCATTGTATGCTGTAGTGCAGTTGTGGTTAGAATATTAAAAGTGATTAATACAGAGTCCAAATTTAACAGTTTAGCAAGATATCTTGGTATCACTGAGATTTATTTTATGGAAATAACTCCAAACAAGGCATGAAGCCACTTGATGTAAGAAACTAAAAAAAGTAATAAATGGTTCAAAATCAATCAATACCAAAAAATTATTGTATAAGAAAAATGCTAGCCTAACAAGCATATAAATCAGGGCTCTACGTTGCAATATATAGATAACGTATCAAGTACAGAATGAGAATATGTAGCAGTTTGCTACACCTGACTTTCAGAAAATCTGGATTCAAAGCTCCGCTAAGGATCACCAATATACAATTTGAAGAATATGAACTGGTATTGAACGCAAATGTTCAAAAAATGACCCAATCCATGTATTTTTGTTTACAGTTGCAGGTGCTTGTGTAGGATAGTGAAGTTTTAAACCAACGCATTTCAAGTGAAAACATTATTATATGTTTACATGTTATGTTGAAATTAGTATAAATTTCAAAAATTACAAAAAAAGATCCAATAAAAAAATAGAAAAAAATATCCAATAGAAAATTGCAGTGTTAGGTTACCGCTCTGTTTGTTTATGTTAGAATGTTAGATTCAAACAAATCTTTTTTTCAGCCATTAAGTTATGCCACCACCCTCAAAAAAATTAGACCTTAAAATACACAACTTCTTCAAACTCAGTCAAATTAAATTTGAATTAATGACTAAAATAAAAATAACATTTTTTTTTATTATTGACGATCGAATTATTGACTAAAAACTATCTAAATACTACCAAGCAACATCCTAGATATTATTTGACCGTGGTCATTAATTAATTACAGTTAACTGATTGTGACCTAAGCATGTTCACTGTAGTGAGGCTCCTTCCAAGTGAATTCAGCAAGTTAGGACCAAAAAATTTGATTCAGTCCGGTGTTTTTACTTCAGCTCCAAAGCCAAGAGAACATGGTCCATTTTTACATTACCTTTTCTCTGTTGGAGGTTAAGGTTGCATCCTGTGTAGTCCTACAAGATCCACCCTCCCAGGACACTGTCTCCTATCTTTCCGGAGGAGTGGAGGGTAAGTTTATTGCTTACTGCTTGTGACGGCTTTACTAGGGAATGCTGACAAGACTGCCCAGAGTGCTCCTCTTTTAGGGGTGCTGGCTTCACTTTCTTGCCCTTGTGTCACATCTTCCTGCAGTGAGGAGGAAGTAAATAATGATTCAGTCCAGGGGTTGGAAGGCCCCCACCTTCAATTGCTTGGCCAGTCATCGAGCCCAGGGAATCAAGGAAGACACCAGCAGAAGCAGCAAATCCGACTCGGGCTCACAAAGCAACTACTTTCAATTGAATTACAAAACTGAAACTATTTTTTTTTTTAATAACAAAAGAAGTGTTAATAAAAAAACTTTTATACATTATTTATGACAAAATTCCATTTATTCATTTTAAGAAACTTTTTTATACAAATGCTTAAAATATTTATTTATTTGTGGACTGTTATCTTCATTTTCATAGTTGTTAGAATGGTATATTATTTTTTTTTGAGATGAGTAATTTGTATATTTATTTATTTATTTGCAGGCTGTTGTGTTCAGAAAACAACAACTATGGAAGGCAGTAATTACTGAGAATACAGTTAAGAGACTCAGCATTCCTATCCCATCGCAGTTTACCAACTGACAAAGGCCAGAGGAATAGTTGGCTGATGCATGGAGTATTGTTGCCACATCTGGGCTGGTGCATCTACCACTAATCTCTCCCTCTTAGATAAAGTCCAAAAAAGAGTTGTCAATTTAATCGGTCCCACTTTATCAACTAAGCTCCAGCCCCTGTCTCATCGCCGCAATGTTGCATCACTGTGCCTGTTTTACAATTATTTTAATGGAATGTGTTCTGATGAACTCGTTTCACTTGTACTCCCTCAATGTACATATCCCTGACAAACCCGCTTAGCAATAAGATCTCACCCCTTCACTGCTGTTGTCCCTAAATGCCAGAAAGCTTTCTATTCTAATAGTTTCTTCCCTCGAACAGCTAGACTTTGGAATTCCCTTCCTGCTGTCTGCCTTCCTGGCTGTCCTGATATGCAGAAGTTTAAATGTAACATAAACAAATATCTTGTTAATCTTTCCTAGACATGGCCCAAAATAGTAGCCCTTTACGTCCAAATAGCGATATGTTTTGTAAGGGGTGAACATGAGTAAAAAAAAAACACAATTATGAAGATAAGGATAACAGACTGCAAATAAATTTTTTAAATATACAATTTACGCATCTCAAAGGATTCCAATAATAAAAATAAATGTTTAAAATACATTTGTTTGTTTTTTTGTTTTTTTTTACAAGATGTACTAATAAAAAATTTTCATACATTATTAATGACAAAATTTTATAATAAAACTTGTGAAAAACAAATATAATATTTAAAAAAAACACCATTTATAGAAATGTATATAACAAAAATTCTCATCAGTTTTGTTTCATGATAACACAAGTGTTAAAACAAAAAAAGGCGGACAGGTAAGGAAATTGCCCCCATACATATTAAACTTTTTTTTCTTTCTCATCGATTACAAAAAAAATTTGAAAAAAATATTTTTTATGATTTTTATATCGTCGGCGATCAGTTTTCAATTATAACGTTCTACTAAATTAAACACCCACTTTGTGGCTATCTCTCTCACGTAACCAGTGAATATTCTCATCTAAAAAAGGGGTAGGGTAAATTTTTTCTTTTTTCCAACTAGATGACAACTTTTTACAGGGTTTCGAGTATACTGAAAACGAATATCACAGTAATGTCTTATTTTTGCATCGGAAAACATTTACAAAAATATTCAATTCAAACAAAAAAAATTGAATACAAAAAGTTTAATTGTATAAAAATAAAAATACTTTTTGGTTATGAGTAAAAACATCTGACAATTCAACAGGTCTAACTTTTAGCATCTGATACAAATATTTCTGTTTAGTTTAAATTAACGTGGTTTAAATATGTTATTTTAAATAATCATAGTCATTCATTTTTTTCCGATGGTAAAATAGAACATTGCCAATATGACATTTCTATTCGGGGTAGTTTTCTTTTTTAATTCACAACAAATAACTGTTACCAAAGGCAAGAATTAATTTATTAAAGAAAACAAAATAATTTAAAGAATTCAACAAAAAAAAAAATGCAATATTTCTCCTGTATATGAGATAAAAATAGATCAAAATTTGGAATAACATTTTCTGCATGCTCTGTTTTTGCAATTACAGCGGTCCTGGATATGACCTTAAACTATATCCGATGGTGAGGCCCCAGCTTGCGGGCTCTGGGGAGTGTGGAGCCATCCTTTAATTGTAATTGCTCTCAGGTCCACTCTGACCCGGAGTGGTAGTACCTGTTAGGGTCCCAACCATGGATTAAATAGAAACCGACTTGAAAAAAAAAAACAAATATATTCTATTAAAAAGTTTTTCTTCAAAATAACTGGATTCAGCCTTAAATAACCTGAAAAGGGTTGATATGCCGTAAAACAAAAGCAACCAACCAGCAATTAAAGCATTTCCAACAGACCTTATCATTTTTGAAAGCTGAACATGTCTGTGTAAACATGGCATATCCACAAGAACACAACTTGTTGCTTGACACAAGAAGTTTTGTCTATGCATAACACATTATTTTCCATAAAATTTTGCAAAAGGTCCAATCTTGGATTAGCCATTTCAATTTTTTTCCAAATTCTTTTAAAAAAAAAATTAACTCTTTTTCACAATTTCTTAACTGGGATTCTTTCAAACAGGATGACGTGGTTGAAATAGATAAATAAGAAGATAGATGAGAGAGAGAGAGAGGAGGGGGAGGAGGAGATTAAGAAAGTTGGTGCTTCTACACTATTAAGACGAAATTTCAGAAATCATAATACTGCATTTCACATGAAAACAATAGGTACCTCCAAGCACGCCACAGTTTTAACTCCCCCCCCATATGTAACTGTAATTTAATATCATCCTAACTTTTTTACCATTTAAAAGAAGCTTCAAATAAACTGTAAACATTTTCTGTTTTTATTTTTTACAGCATACAAAAATAATGAAAATGCCAGGCAAAAATCGTGTTTACATTATGGATGCTTGAAAACAACGTTCTTGTGTAGTGACGTTTTTGAAGCTGTAGACATACCCATGTTTTAAAAAGCTATCAAAAATCAAATAATCATCATATTTTTCTGAAATTTTCGATATTTATTCATTATTAAATAAACTTACATATCAAAAGTAGGTTTTGTTAAATATATTAGAGAAAATATATTTTTTTAGGTGTTCTACCTCCCCTATATTTTATGTTATGAAAACTAAACAAAATAAATATAGGTTGATAAAAACATTTTAAAGCTGACAAGATCAAATTAAAAAATAATTATTTATATATATATATATATAAAATTATTTCACTTAAAGTTGCAAATAAAATATTATTATGTTAAAAAAAAAAACCCAAGCA
>NC_136517.1:47890069-47950069 GCF_053919585.1 Euprymna scolopes
CACAGCTGAATGAGGGAATGCGGCTGGAACACTAAATGTTTTGGTTTCGATTCTAACTGATAGCACCTGAGTCATTTTTATTTTACTTTTGAAATCATTACTATATATATATATATATATATATATATATATATATATATATATATATATATATATAGTGTACTGATTTCAAAAGTTAAAAAAAAGAGAAAGAGAGAGTAAGATGATTGATAATTTATAATTAAAATTAAAAATCTGTTTCATAAAGAAAAACAAACAAAATCAATAAATTGTACGATCGTTTCGGAAACGATGTTTTTATTATGATAGTGAGTCTTGGACAATAATTTTATGATATAGTTTTTTGAAACAAAGTCTCCTCATCAGCAAAAATATTGGGTGGGTTTTTTTAAAGACACCAAAAATAAACTTAGCATTTTTTACGGAAGGCAAATGTATCGGAAAATATTTAAAATATAAAGGAAAATAATTAGTTTTTTGATGTTGATAAACAAAGTAAGATAAAATGAAAATAAAATAAAAATAAAATCGGGTTGACAGTTAAGGTTAAGAGTGTAAATTTTAAATATTTTTAACAACAAAAAAAAATAAATAAATACCTTTTAGTGGTTCGTCCCCTAAAAGTCGTATGTATCATCGCCGATGCATTCATTTGGTAAATGTAGTTTATGAATGCTTTAAAATCTTGATATATACAAACTTTCAAAGGAGACGCCAATGGAAATATTAACAATTAAAATCGTTAGTGACGTTAAATTTAAAATCAGCTGAGATATTTCAAAAACAAAGGGAGATAATTTTACTCAAATAAAAGAATGAAAGATTTAAAGGTTCAACGGGAGATAACCACTAATTAGTTAATAGTTGAATTTTTTTAAATAATAAATGCATCTTATTGGTAGTAATTAAATAAAATAATATTTTTTAAAAAATAGTAATTATAATTTATATATAATTTATAGAACTTATATTAATAAAAATAGTAACATATAAATTCAAAGTGAAATAGATAATGAAATAAAATAAAATAGAAAATAATGGTAAAATATCAGATAATATAATAATAATAATAATAATAATAATGATAAAATAATAGTTATTAATTTATAAATTATAAATTTTAAGATAGATTAGTCATAAGATAATTTTATGATTTATGGTGGCTTAAATTTGTTGAATCTAAACGAACGTTTATGAATGCATCCGGAAAAAATTTAATCTTTTAAGTTCAAGAGAATGGTTTTATTTTTATTATATTTTAAAATCTTAAGGGCTTCATATCTACAAAGTGCAGAGTATCTGTCTCCCGGCATATATGCTTTATAAGATCCTATTATTTCCCATTTTAAATTGAAGGGAATATTTTTATCATTGAGTCTTCAAATATGTTTAGATAAAGCAGTCTGGGTTTTTAAGGAAGGATTTTTAAATGAGTGCTTATGTGTTGAAATCCTATGCTTAATAAGTCCAGATGTGGAACTGAAGTAGATTACATTTTGTTTAATATATTTGTTTTCAGTTAGATTAAGAGTGGTATTGGTATGTAATAGGTTTGATTGTATTTGATTGGTAGATTGGTTTATGGGGTTGTTGTTATTGAATAACTGTGTGCAAGAGTTTGATTGTGAAAAGGGATTTGTATGGTTGCTATTAACATAATTTGTATTTTGGGTTTGTGACACTGTGCAGCTATAAACCACATTTTTTGCAGGTGCCTTGTAGAGGACATTTATTTTTTCTTCTACAGTTACAGCCTGGTATAGTTTCTATATTTACATTTTGTATTTTATTAATTTTTTTATTGTTAGAACTAATTATTTTTCTATGTAGGTTTGGCATAGTTGAGTAAGACACTTTGATCATGTTCTTATTAAAGATTTTATTGTATCTATGAGGGGCCTTAAAGTTTTTATCTAATATTTTCAAGAATTCCCTGGCTATGTTTGTCTCAAGATTTTTAGAATATGGAGGGCTGAACCATAGGATTTCCCTATGTTTGTTTTTACGCTTATGGATTTTGGTTTGTGGTTTATTTATGTTAGTGGCTAACGCTTGCGGCTTAATTTGGTTTTGTATTGTATTTTGATTATTTTTTCCCATTCGTATGCGGGATGACATAGCCATATTATAGGTTATTATGTTTTTAGTAGGTTTATTGCAATTATTATAATTTTCAGTGCAGTTTGTGTTTTTATCGTTTTTATTTAGATATTTGATTTGTGATTTGTGTCCTGAGTTTTTAAGGACCTCGTTGTAATATTTTTATTATATTTTAAATACTTTCCAGATACATCTGCCTTATTTTAAAAAATGCTAGGTTTATTTTTGGTGTTTTTAAAAAAAAAAACACCCAATATTTTTGCTGATGAGGAGACTTTGTTTCAAAAAACTATATCATAAAATTATTGTCCAAGACTCACTATCTCAATAAAAACATTGTTTCCGAAACAATCGTACAATTTATTGATTTTGTTTGTTCTTCCTTATGAAACAGATTTTTGATTTTTAATTCTAACTAGACACCCCCGTGACCCGTTGGGTCAGTACGTTATATTAGCTATGGAATTCATGTATGAGCGTGACGTGACACTTGTGGCATAAAGAAAATAGTTTTTTTTTACATAACAGAAGCATTTCTATGAAAGTATATTAAAATGAAAAAAGAATATAGATAGATTTCTATGAGTCGTTCTGTTTATTATAATTGTTATTTTTTTTTAAATTACAGTTACTGAATTATAAGTGGTTGGTCATACTTATAGGCAAATATGCACTGAACCGGTATCATAATCCTTATTATAGTTAAATTCAAATTTTGATATATCATCTTTTAAATGAAATTGTTAGTTGAAAGTACAGAATAATAAAAAAAACACTCTCCACATGTTAATAATGGCTTTTTAAATAGAAAATGAAAATAAAATGTAACTTTTTTCATTTAATTTAAGCAAACATTCAGTACCCATTGTGTAAAGGAAAACACTATTTAATGTAATAGAAATGTGTGCATTTACCGATTCAGCTTTCCGTTTGGAAATGTAAGCAGACGACTTTAAAAAACATGGGAAGAAGAAAAATAAATTTTTTTGTAATAATGCCCTCTAGTAAAAAGGTCTGCATTAGTTAAGGGGGATAACTCTATCCAGTTTTACATCGCACCCTTTTTCTCTCTGTCACACATACACATAACTATTTCTCGCGCACGTAACGAAAACCGAGGGAGTAGGAGTGTTGAAATCTATTAGAGGGAAAGTGAGAGGTGTTTTCTTTCCATAAATTGTATAGGGTAATATTTCATATTATTAATAGATTCATAGATAAATAGATTTTATAATATATATTATAATTATCTATGAATCTATGTATTATTTGTATATATAAATAACTATTTGATCAAATTAAATGAAATTGTTTGTATTAAAAGCGATATAAAAATTCCGGAATTGGAATAACGGATTGAAGACGTTGCTATTTACGCATGCGCAACCGGATGTTGAAAACCGGAAATCTGATTGCAAACATACAAGATCCATAGACTTTTAGTATTATATAGATTATAAATTATCAATCATCTTACTCAATATTAAAATAGCTCTAGGATATATATGCCTATCAAGCTTATTATATATCTACATTACAACGAGTACTGTTTTTTTCTTTTCTTTTCTTTTAATTATATTAATGAATTTACTAATACATTAAAATATACTCTGCTCTTTAGACTCTTGTTCTAATCCCCTATATATTATAATATGAATATAGAGTGAATTAAAGGCTATGAAGGTTTTTTGAAGCATGAAAACGATGTTACTTTTTGTATTTAATATTTTATTTTGATATTTCAAGCAGTCTTCCGCTCTTGGCCACAAAAAAATATCGAAATGTTTTCATTTTCATTTCGATACTTTTTTGTAACCAAGAGCAGATGGCCGCTTGAAATATCAAAATAAAATATTAAATACGAAAAATAACATCGTTTCCATGCTTCAAAAAACCTTCATAACCTTTAAACCACTATTCTAGAAGCATACGTGGACTTTTAACATTATATAAATGTACAATAGAGAATTGGTCTAATAATAAATATGAAATCTGCATGAATTACAGTTAATATATATTAATATATTTTACAACCAACAAGGTCAGGCGTCCCCCCTTCCCACCTTACTAATATATACATTAAAAAAAAAATAGACTCTTCTGTCGATTTCAACATATGAAATTCAGACAATTGTCTGAAATTCACAAAGATAATTTGTTTATAGTGGTGAAGTGCATGTCTTAACAAAGATCGAGGTTGCATCTCTCTCAGTGTTTTTAAACAAGCTTCCAGATACTAACGTAGAAAATTCTACATGTATACTGCGCCTAATATTCTCAAATGGCCACCCATCTTGAACTGGCCAGGCTCATTGTTGCATAACTTTGGTGATCTAATGAGAATCAGTGTGTCAACACGATTATGGGCATATCTATTATAATAAAGTCGTTTTTCTGTTCACAATTTAATTAATATGTACAAAAGGTGCACTGTTTCACAAATTAATTTTCATACTGAAAACGGACTATACTATTTAATCAAAGAAATTCTACTTTAAAGAAGTAACCTCATTTACATATTACATCAAAGAAAATCTATTTTGATAATTAGCTCTATGTTATTAGTGGTTATTAGTAATAGAATTGTTTTAATTGTTCTGTTTAGAAATATTATTTAAAATTGATTTATTTAATTTTTAATTTAACTTGTTTATTACTGACATCAGTTGCATTAAAAACTGGAAGAAAGCTTTTATTAAATCCATAAAAGTTATTTCCCCTTTAAGCTATGAGAGTTATTTTCCATTTGATTTTCATAAATGAAGATAGATATGTTTAATGCTTCCATAAATCCATATAGTCCACTTTCAGGAAAATCATGTTAGAATATTCAGTATACTTTAAATAGTGACTTAATCCTCTGCTCAACAATATTTCGAATTAGTAACACTGGGTATATACAGCTAGTATCTCTCTCTCTCTCTCTCTCTCTCTCTCTCTCTCTATATATATATATATATATATATATATATATATATATATATATATATATATATATATATATGTATACTTTATACTTTGACAGCAAGTCATTATTTATGCATGTCTGATTAAACACAACTAAGTTCATATTTTTTCCAATATTGCTGTTAATTTTTTCTATTCGTTGAGCGGTCTTCCTTGTTTCGGCTGGTAGGTTATACTAAGGTAGTATATGAATTTAAATGCCCCTTCGAAGAATGTCTCCAAACTCACTCTAAAAGTTCATATAATGTATACATCAGCCACACCACAACACTCTCCCGATAATTAATCTACCACTTAGCAGACAATAGCACCACCAAATGACACCTAACCTCTCACCACAAAAACCTACAATCATCCGAAATAAAAAAAATACTAACTAACAATACTAAAATTAGGTATCTTAACAGCTCCACACGAAGACTTAAATTACTCAAAGCTATACTAATTAAAAAACTACAGTCCCTTATTAACCAAATCGCGTTTAATATTGGGACAAATATACTAACTGTATTAAATAATAAATAAATAAATAACCTATAAAATAAAAATTAAAAATAATTCATTCCTACACTTACATATAACCAATATCAAATAAAATAGAATTAACTAAAATACACTCAGGCCTTGATATAGAAGAACAACAACCACTCCTGAAGATGATTGGAAGTACCTATGAAAAGCACTAGAAGATATGGCTGAACAACAACCACTACCTGCTAGACTCTCTCTCTCTCTCTCTCTCTATATATATATATATATATATATATATATATATATATAATCTGTAATATAAAGCTGAAGATGTGTGTGTGTGTGTGTGTGTGTGTGTGTGTGTGTGTGTGTGTGTGTGTGTGTGTGTGTGTGTGTGTGTGTGTGCATATGATCCAAAGAAATATATTTTATCACTGATGACTTATCAGTGTGGTGAGATGATGTAGCAAGATTCAAAAAATAGAGGCCACTGGTTGGTGTTCAATATCTACTAGAGAGCTACCAAAACTGCTTTTAGAAGTGAGAGAAATTATATATTAAAATGGAATTATTCATTTATTTACTTTGCTTTTATTTTTTTTAGTCATTATCAAAAGTAGTCTATTCTTTTTACCAAAGAATATTGTTTTTATGCTGAGTGGAGACCATTGTCTCCTTCACCAAAGTGTACCCATTTGGTCTGGCTCTGAAACTCTGACATAACTTTATCGACTAAATATATATTATATTGCTTGTTCATGAATACTTCTGCCGTAAATTAGTATTGTATGAAATAAATAACAAGAAACAAATTATTAACATATCACTCTGACTTGCTGTTTTGTTTATTACATCTGTTCAGCATTTTTAAAAACGTTTTTTTAGAAGTATCGTTATTATATGAATGCTATCTCATTATCTCTCTTTCTTTCTATCTGGACAACTTTTTCTTTTTTTTTTTTTACACAGGCATCACCACATTATCAAGGCCAAGAGGCCACTCAAGGATAAGGGTTAAAGAGTGTACAGTAGAAATTGGGCAATATAGTAATCATTAGTAATAAAAATTTGGTAAATTTGTTAACTTATATGGAACGGCTCATCAAGAACTTATTTACGTTAGACTTGAAGACAACCATATTGTAGTCAGCCGGAAAGCAGGAAAACGGAAGACAATTCCACAGGCGTGCAGTTCTAAGAAAGAAGCTTTGTTCATGGAATCTATGTTTAGGTTTAGGCACAGATAAAGAGTGGGGGGGAATTATTAATAGTGTTTTCAGCTAGACAAGTGTTTCTTGTGAAAGTTTGGCGAGGGGGGACCATAGACTGAAGCTCAGTCGAACACTTTCCATGAAAATAACGATACATCAAAGACAAACTCGCAACATCTCTTCTGTGAGATAGAGGTTGCAGGGAAGAGAAAAGGACATCCCCTACAAGGCTACGAAGTCTATTTTGAACTCTATCAAGGCAGGACAAGTCCTTTCTAGCAGCTCCTGCCCAGATGTGGCAACAGTATTCCATCCTTGGACGTACCTGGCTCTTATATAGATAGAGAATTGCATCAGCAGTGAGATATCTACTGGATCGATAGAAAGATCCCACCATTTTTTCAGCGGCCTTGGCAACAGATTTGATGTACGTGTTCCATTTAAGATCAGGAGTAATGATCAAGCCCAGAAGCTTGTCAAAACTTGAGGCCTCCTGAAAACGAGAGCCATTCATTTCAATTGATGCCAGATGTGGATCAAAATGTTGATGATGTAAAGAGAGAAGCTTGGTTTTAGATGCATTAAAAGCAACCAGCCACTCCTTTCCCCATTGTACGTGCTCAAGATCAGAGGAGAGACAATCGGAGAGAACTTGGTCATTTACTGTCATAGATGTGCTGCCATAAATGGTAGTGTCATCAGCATAAATGTCTACAAATGATGTAAGGATGTGATTTGGAAGATTGTTAATGTAGATCAGGAAAAGAGTTGGGCCCAGGATAGACCCCTGAGGGACACCAGCATTAATACTGTGAGCCCCTGATTTTGGAAACACTTGCTTGTCACTTGGTTTCACATGACTAGTTTAAGCTTCTTGTGTTTTGATAGATTGAGGGTATAAGTTTGAAAACTTGTCTGACTGTTGTTTCCAACTGGTAATACAGGAGCCCTAACTATTAGGTAGTGCTAAGAGCAGTTGTTCTATCGTTGTATGTTATCAGGATAACTGTAGTGCCATGCAGCGCTTATCTCTGAACTTTTCTGGGGCCACAATTCCATAGATAAAGACCAGGCTAATGATTTTACTTGTGTAAACTTTGTTTTGTTTTTGTTTTTTTGACACCCAACAAACAGCCACTTAGTTTAACCCACCCTATCTAAAATTATTATCACTGGCAATAAGAAAAGACAGCTAAAAGATCAAACCAAACATTTCCACAAAAAACAATCAAATTACCTCTTCCCTTGAGGCTCTCCTTCAGAAATATCTGAGGACTTAGAACTAACTTTGATGATGTAGAAATCATTTCTTCTTGTAAACTCCCTAAGTGAAACTATTCTACACTGCTCAATCTTATTTTGACATGTCAGGATATCTTCTACTTTACCATAAAAACTCTGACAAGCATATATACAGGTTCAGTCTATACCGTAACACCCTCCCTTTGATTAGAAAGCTTAATCTGGAATCAGATGACCAGGCCTACATATGCATTGGATAAACCTTACAACAAAGTATTAGTTTTTTTTTTCTTTTTTTTTTTTTTTTACATAGGCATCACCACATTATCAAGGCCAAGAGGCCACTGAAGGATAAGGGTTAAAGAGTGTACATTAGAAATTGGACAATATAGTAATCATTAGTAATGAAAATTTGGTAAATTTGATAACTTATATGGAACGGCTCATCAGGAACTTATTTATGTTAGACTTGAAGACAACCATATTGTAGTCAGCCGGAAAGCAGGAAAACGGAAGACAATTCCACAGGCGTGCAGTTCTAAGAAAGAAGTTTTGTTCATGGAATCTACGTTTAGGTTTAGGTACAGATAAAGAGTGGGGGAAATTATTGATAGTGTTTACAGCTAGACAAGTGTTTCTTGTGAAAGTTTGGCGAGGGGGGGCCATAGATTGAAGCTCAGTCGAACACTTTCCATGAAAATAACGATACATCAGAGACAAACTCGCAACATCTCTTCTGTGAGATAGAGGTTGCAGGGAAGAGAAAAGGACATCTCCTACGAGGCTACAAAGTCTATTTTGAACTCTATCAAGGCAGGACAAGTCCTTTCTAGCAGCTCCTGATCAAGATCAGAGGAGAGACAATCGGAGAGAACTTGGTCATTTACTGTCATAGATGTGCTGCCATAAATGGTAGTGTCATCAGCATAAATGTCTACAAATGATGTAAGGATGTGATTTGGAAGATTGTTAATGTAGATCAGGAAAAGAGTTGGGCCCAGGATGGATCCCTGAGGGACACCGGCATTAATACTGTGAGCTTCTGATTTTTGCCCCTCAACTACTACTCTTATGTACCTATCAGAAAGAAATGATTTAATAATTGAGAAGACATTTCCAGCAATACCATAGCTAGAGATCTTATGAAGTAAACCTTTATGCCATACCCTATCAAAGGCCTTAGATATGTCAAGAGCAATTGCCCTAGAAAGGTTGCCTCCGTCAAGAGATTTGCTAATCCTATGAGATATAACTGTAAGCACATCTGCTGTAGATCTAGCAGAACGGAAACCATATTGAGTGTCACTAAGAAGGTTATTTTTGTTGAGATGGTTGATTACTTCTGTATTTAACACAGATTCCAGCAACTTACTCATGACGCACAGGAGACTTATTGGCCTGTACTGAGAGGGGGATGAGCGATCACCTGAATTCTTAAATACAGGGCATACTACTGTTTTTCTCAGAGGACTGAATTTCACTCTACTATGTCTCCGATAGTGTAGAAGCAGCACTTTCCTTAGGTCCAAGTGCTCACATCCATATATTTGGGGATTTCAATGGCTACACAGATACTGCTAGTAACAGCCATGCATAGTTTCTCAGTTGCACAGTCCCTTTCACAAACTATTGTTTTGCTGATCCACCACTGAGAGTGTGAAGATCAGCAAGCCTCACTTCTTTACCTATTCTTGACAACACTGTCCAAGGCTTATGTAACGGATTCCCATAGACCACTCTGGAACACTGATTATTTTAAACCTCCTACTTTAAACTAAAGCGCCATTACTTAAAGCAAGATATTACAAACAGACTGTTTGGAAATCCTTCAAAGACATAGAAGCGTTTGTCCCAATGCAGACATTCTATAGTATACCCCATTCTCCCAATGGTCCACTTTGGCCCGTGCAACTGCTATTGCGCATAGGCAGTAAGCATTCTGCTGATTCAACCTCCATAAGTCAGCTGCAAATAGAAAAAAAATTATAGCATCAAGAAAAGCATTGCTGGAGTGTGATAGCCACAGCTAAGAGTAGGTATACAGAGATGACCAGAAAACGCATTGAGTCGCAGAAATTAGGAACTGAACAACTTCTGGGAAATCTATAATAATGTGGTGAACCATCTGCAATCAACAATTTTCCAAATATCCATGATGTTGATTTTGCACAGCAATGGATAAAACTCAACTTCTTGCCCAGCAGTTCATTTCACTTTGCACAAATCTCACGATTTCTTTAAATCATAACAGTAATAATGGTCTTCAATTTGTTTTAAAATAATACATCGATCATTTAAAATATTTTGTGCGCACATAATACTCACAGATTTAGTAGAATATGCATGAGATAAACTCAAATAGAAATAGCGAATCAGTTTCGATAATAATTTTGCACACTACCATAACAACAGATTAGCTTTTTGTTCTTCAATTCTAATTACAGATGAATGTCAGTTTCTTAGCACAATGAGAAAAAAATTATGAGTTCTAACCTTTATGGTATAAAAGGCGTTCAATTATCATTTTGATTAAATCGCGTTACCATTTTTGTGGTTTGAACCACGTTACCATTTTTGTGGTTAGAATCACGTTACCGTTTTTGTGGTTTGAATCGCATTACCGTTTTTGTGGTTTGAATCGCATTACCGTTTTTGTGGTTTGAATCGCATTACCGTTTTTGTGGTTTGAATCGCATTACCGTTTTTGTGGTTTGAATCGCATTACCGTTTTTGTGGTTTGAATCGCATTACCGTTTTTGTGGTTTGTATCGCATTACCGTTTTTGTGGTTTGTATCGCATTACCGTTTTTGTGGTTTGTATCGCATTACCGTTTTTGTGGTTTGAATCGCGTTACCATTTTTGTGGTTTGAATCACATTACTGTTTTGTGTTTGAATCATGTTGTGGCTTTGTAACTAAAGTAACCAAGTCATCAAAATAAATTAAATAATTTTTCAAAACTTTAAAGAGGTTTGATTACGTGTTTGATGCATGGTAAAAGTTGTATACTAATTTTATTATCTTAATTTTTAAATCTTGTGTACATTAACATAAATTCAATTTTTACTTTCTTTTCTTAAACTTTTCTTCAGATGATGGCTGCTCCCAAGCCAAACCCAAGCGATAATTTCCAACAAATGAATCTTTTAAAAAGAAAAGCAAATGAAAATGTACCTGATGTCCACCTTTTTAAAAAGCCGAAAGGTATCATTTTTTTCCTCTTATCTTTTTTCTTATGTAAAAACTTGCTGTCAATCGATTTTCTGCTCTTCAAATCAGTACTGTTCAAGGTCATACCAATAACATAACATAATTAGCCATTCAGCTGATAGAAGACGACAAATTTGAATGAAAACATGGAATTTATCATGAAAAATAAATTTTAATCAAAAATGACTTTCAATATGCTATATCAATGCCCCAACCTTTATTTTTATTTATTTTTTTCTTTTTTGTCCAGCTCATTCTGGTTGCCTACCTAATCTGCTAACATAAAGTTATCAGAGATTGGGTTATAAATTGAATAAGTACCAAATTAAGTATTAAAAGTAAGTTTAACTCGCTCTTTAATGGAAATCTTATATATTGGGACTCTATGCCAGTAAGTAGAGATTATGTTAATTAGTATAAATTTTGGCAAAGGTTACATTAAGTAAATGTCAAAATAACCTGGCAGAAAAAAGAAATAGACCCCATTCAGCTAGCGTGATCTCAAAGATAAAGACCTAGTTCACTTACATTCTGACAAAGGCAAAGAATTCTGTATGATCCCCCAGAAATCTTATTATTAAATATTGGGATCCTACACCAGTAAGTAGAGATTGTGTTAACTAGTATGAATTTTGGGAAAGGTTACATTAAGTACATATCAGAATAACCTGGCGGAAAACAAAAATAGATTTGGTACAGCTAAGATGATTGAGCCATGGGTTTAAACGTTAGCTCCCTAGAAAAAAAAACGCACTAGTAATGTAGCTGTTGAATGATTTCTTATCTCCCAGAAATCTTACTATCAAATATTGGAGCCCTATGCCAGTAACTAGAGATTATGTTAACTAGTATGAATTTTGGCGAGATTTACATAAAGTACATATCACTATAACCTGGTGGCAAATGAAAATGGACTCAGTACAGCTGGCATAATTGAGATAGGTGAATCGAAGGTTACCTTCTTAGATAAAACGCGCTAGAAAGTTGGGTGTCGAATGATTAGACAGAAATGATCAGGTGTTCCGGGGACAGAACCGTGTTTCTGGACAATCAAAGTTGGGAAGTGAAAGGTGATGACACGCATTCTGAAAACATAGAAATTAAACGAATGTCGCTCCAATGATGCTTGAAAGGTCATATTCAGCAAAAGTTTATACAGGTGTAATCAGAGTCAGATCAATCCAGTGAAATGACAATGGCTGAATAAAACGCCCTTGGGGTGTGGCTACAGTGGCAATATTGTGCCAATAATAACAGCGAAAAATGATGTTGTTGGGTGACGATTTGGGCCTGAAAAGAAACCTCGAATTCCTGTGTATGCATCTCCCTTTCGACAACAATAACAACCACCAGCAATAAAGATGTATCGTTGCATTTTCAACAGAATACAACACTAAATAAATTGTTTTAGTCTAATTTTCCACCTATGTTTCTTTAAAAATATGTTTATGCAGACAATAATGTTTATCGAAGTAATTTATAATTGTGTGTATTCTAATTAGATTATGTGTCTCTGCTGACGAGGGAAATTTTCGAAACGTGATGTAGATGCATATTTTTTGTTGTTAGAAAAAGGAAAGTAAATTAAAAAGCTCTGCTATGGTGTGATGAAATGTGAAATAGGTTTAAAATAATTGAACACTTAATTAACATTTTTATTTATCTTACTTTTTTAGCTTTGGGTGAAGAGAAAGAGTCGAGAGAAAATTCCAAGTAAGCATTTTATTAAAAAAAATCTTGAAAGATTTTTTTTAATGTTTTTTTTTTTTTAAATTAAGCATTTTTTTTTTTTTTTTTTTTTTTTCAATTTTTATTCCAATTTTTTTTATTTAAATTTAAAAAAAAATTTTTCGTGTGTGTTATGGGACTTACCCATTAATGAACTGTTCCAAATGCTATATTAATCGAGAGCCAAGTACTCTCGGGGAGGAATAGGATTGGGATTGTGATCAACTGACAAGTAAGCCTCACTTACGTAACTACTTTTCTCTGTAACTTTGCTCTTTTTCAATACTAGCATTTCAGCCCAGGTGTTTGGATGTGTATGTTCAGCAAAAAAAAAAAAGTGGTAGTAGGAAGACAGGCTCGAACCCGTACCACAAAGGAGGAAAACAAGGGGGGAAAAAAACTTACATCTTTGCTGTTATGACCACCGCCAAACCAGAAGTGACTTATGTTTAAATTAAGGCTAGACAATCGAAAGTAGAGGATGACTTTCAAAAATATTAACGAAAAAAAGCGACCCCCCCCCCTCCCTGTAGAAAAGTTGAAGGTGTAGATATTAATGTTTTCAGCCAATTTTTCGATATTTGTCGTCTGAAAGGTCGGACTTAAAACGATACTGATCTTGGTAAAATCCTTCATAATTTTGAATTATTGTGGAGTTATCTGTCCTTGCTTTTTCCAGATGGTGGCATGAAAAGGTCCATTTTTGCTAACTCATAATTTTTTTTTTAGTTAAAAATAAAACTACTTGATCAATTTATATGATTTTGGAATATGGCATTTTCCTTATATGACAGGTACATACATCATAAAGATTTTTTCTGTATTATTTTTTTAATTAGATTGAATTGTGGACAAGAACTCAGGTATTTATTAACCTGCAAGAGTTTTTCAACCCTGACGTCAGAAATAACAAGGTTCAAATGAAGTCAAGGAAGGTTTAGCCACACACAAAGGAATGATGCAGAAACAACATTACCATTTTGACACTATTGATTTATGGTTTCACGCCTGATGGGTCTCTGCTTGTTACACACACAGAGGCAGAGACGACCAAAGGATGACAGATCCTGGTGCTGACTCCTCCTGAATGTTTTGCTGAAGTTTATCTGTTATAGTAGTAGGCAATTTTCTATCACAGGAGATAATGAAACAGCAACGCACATGTCGTTACCTGTCATAAGTGTAATGATATTTAACGTGGAATATGTTAGATGAGGTTGAAAAGGAAATTTTTATTTTGAAATTAGATTATGTATGATAATTACATGTCCTCTTCTCGCTCGACAACCGCTGACCCAACTTTGTTTCTGTCGTCTTCTCTTTCGTCTTCTCCTCTGGCCATATCGAGGAGAGGAAGTATGAAAATAAAACAAAATGCAAATTCTAATAGATTCTGCAAATATCAGTTACACTTTGGATGTGTGCGTGTGACACCATCAATTCTCTATACGCTATCGTTCACATCTTAGTCAACAACCAAAGCCTCTTTATCATTAGTTGATCAAGTCATTTTCCCATCTGATCCGAGTTATGACCTGCATATAGTAGACAATCTCCTATCTCGGAAGATAATGAAACACCAGGGCACGTGTCATTATCTTTCATAAGTGTAACGATATTTACTGTGGAATATGTTGTTTCATTTTGAAATTAGATTATGTTATGTGGTCCCCTTCTCGCTCGACAACCACTAACCCCAACTTTGTTTCCATGGTCTTCTTTCCCTCCGTTTTCTCTTCTCGCTATGTCGTCGTCTCTCATTGCTGAGGAGTGAAAGGCAAGGGTTCACAAGTATGAAAATAAAAAATACAAACTCTGGTACATTCTGCAAATATCAGTTGCACTCTGGGTGTGTATGTGACACAATCGTGGCTCTACACACTGTGGTCCACATCTTGGTAGTCGGCGGCCGAGGCCTTTTTATTGTCAGTTGATCAATTCATTTACCCATTTGCTCCGAGCTACAACCTGCGTTCTACTGTGTCCAACTCACAGCTGTCTTCAACTCTGTCATCAACCATTGCAAATTCAAGACTTCCCAACTGTTACAAACTGTTGTAAAAGTACCTATTTACTATGCCTCCCCACAGGACAGAGTTAGACACCAGGGTCGTTTTTTAACATGGAGAAAAGGTACAAAAATAAAAAAATTGTCTCAGTCGTGAAGGACTGCTCCTCCACTGAAAGAGAACAAGAAATGGCAGTGCAGCATCTGAAGAACAGATACTACACTTTGAGGTATTTATTTGCTCCCCCACCGAGCAAATTAGGCACAAGGCCGATTTTTCATGTGAGGAGTGAAGGGGAAATGGGGACCAACTCCCCGGGGAGTAGGGGAGCTGGATAGTGACAATTGGTATGAAGGGTTGCCCCTACATTGACCAAGGTCTTATATGTGGGAACAATCCCACATATGGTCTTTGCTTGCAGTATCTGCCGGAATAGATACTACACTTTGATCTTGGCCAAAAGGCCAACCGTTGTAAAAGTAATTGACACACCTAAAACTAGTTCAATAAAATATTGAGCAATCTTTTGTTCCTGTTATTGCCACACCTTGATTAACTATCCTATTTTAACTTTCTTTTGTGTTCCTTTGTGAACAACTTTCTATACCTTTGTTCTGTTGATAAACTTTTTTCTATTTTTTTTTGTTATATGTTTTTTCCTCTTTTTATTTTTTTTTTTTTTTACTTCCTAACACTTTGGTGGAGGGCGGTGTCAGTAGTATCACATTTGGACACAAAGTTTCTACTTTAAAATTAAAGGCTAGGAATGTAGCTAACATGTTTAAGAAAGTGACATCACAAGTAAATAAGTGAGTTTGACTTAACTTCTTGGCTTGTGTCTGTAAGAAGCAACAGACATGCTTCAGAGATACTCTCCCTAATCCTCTTCAGGTGAAAGGTCTGTAAATATAGCCCCACTATGTGGAGCGCTACATTGTCGGAAAGCTCTCTTTTTCTGCCTACTGTGCATTGAGTGTTGTCTTTACCTGCACAGAATCGTATAACTTTCTTTACTGCCATAACTTTACAAACCATGCATTTCAACATCAGAAGATGTCTTCTGGACAGTCGACTTCCTAGCTAACCAATCTCAGTGGTTTTTATTTAGTCCCTGAACTTATTGAATGGATCTGACTCACCATCTTGTCTTCTTTTTATAGTGTTAGTTTCTGTAGCTTGACATTAAATTTTTTTTAACTTTTCTGTTTTGTTTTTTTTATTTCAAAACTAATATATTTTAAAGGTTGTGCTTTCTTTCTTTTTGTTTTTATTGCTACTCTGAACTTCGTTGTTGTGGTTAATTAAGGGCATTTTTCTTCTTTTTTTTTTTAATGAAAAAATACAGCAGGTGAAAGCAGGTTAGGTGAATAGCAGAAATACGTTTCGACCTGTCCAAACAAACTTCTGCTCTGCTTAAACAAAGTTAGAATTTTTTAAGGTCCGTTTGCCGTCATGATGATTGTCCTTTAAGCAACTAAATAAAGGGAGCTAACTCTCAGTAAATGAAACAAGGGAGTTAATTCTCTATAATTGGACAGTTCCAAAATTTCATGCTCATTTGGTGGCATCAAAATATATTTAACGTTTAAATATTCAGTAATATTTAATATAATGTTAGAAGAATGATTTAAAAACTGCTTTTAAATCGCATATATTCAGATATTTAATGTGTATGCAGAAAGTGAGAATCTGTGGTTTAGTTTTTCTGTTTTGTGGCTTATCAACACTTTTGTCAGTTATTTAATGCCAAAACTTGTGTTCAACCTTTGATTGGTTTATATACTAATGAAACCGTTTTTGCATTATTTAATGTTAAATGAAAATTCTTATTGAAGGTTTTTATTTTTTTATGGTATATAAAGACTTTCTTTTTGTTGTGTAATGCTAAACCACAATATTCATTATAAACAATAGTTAGGTTTTGTAGTCTAAGCCTTACAGTATAAAACGTATTCATATTATTTTGATTCTTTGGACTACATAAGTGTTATTTTCACAGCGTTTCTTCAGGTGTATATTGTGGAACTCTGGAGTCTTTCTGTGGAACTCTGGAATCTACATAGAATTTCAAACAGAAGCCTTTATTTGATCCATGGGAATGGCGTGTTCTTGTTCCATCAGCCACGACTAAGTAGAAATCCTAAGTAATTCGCAATCGTATTTTGGGTGTCACCTGCACTGAGGATTGAACCTTCAACCGCCAGAAGAGTGTAACTTTTACAACTGAATTTTACCAAGTACTCTATTTACTGTGCAATGGGTTCATACAGATTCCCAAGTTCAACAACTACGACTGAAGATGGTTAAAGTTTACATTGACTGAAACATTGTGAAAATAATCCTCGAGGTGAGAACAATAGTCCGAAGAATCCAAATAATACGAATGATCAATTCCCATTTAAAAAATTCAAAACCATAATAAAACTTATTGTCCTGAAATTATATGGACTATCATTCCCATCTTGAATGTTTTTCCCACAAGATTTAAACTGGTGTAAACACTAACCTTTGTGTGTGTGTGTGTGTGTGTGTGTGTGTGTGTGTGTGTGTGTGTGTGTGTGTGTGTGTGTGTGTTTTAGGCGTATATTGTTGAGAATCTGTAAAAAAAAAAAAAAAATTTTTTTTTTTTTCTTTTTTTTTTTTTTTTAATTCTCGGGGATAGCTTGCTCTCATTCCATCAACCATTAATGTGTAAAAGTCTTAAATAATTCGTGATTGTACTTTAAGTATCATCCATACTGAGGATTGAACCTGCAACCTCCAAAAGATTGTCACTTAGAACTAATTATTACCTAACTCTTATATCCGTTGTGCCACAGATACTTGCAACAAGACGCATCTAAAGAAACTGAAATTGTTGTGAGACTAACATCCAAGCTGAGAACATCCGACTATAAATTATCAGTCCTCATTTTTATGACTCCAAAACTTAGTTTCATTTTTTTTTTTTTTGTTCTAGTTCAACAAAATCCTCCTCACAGACTGACCCAAACGGTTGGCATGCACGACTAGCAGCAGCATGTACTGAAGATTCGTCATCTGAAGACGAAGCTGAATCAACCACAGATGTAAATGGTTATCCTTCTGCATCAGCATCCACATCAGAAGTTTCAAGTAAAACTGGTTTACCATCAGGTAAATAAAACATTCGTATTATTTGGATTCATCAGACTACTGTTCTCATCTTGAGTGTGATTTTCACAACGTTTCGGTTGATATAACCTCCGACCTTCTTCAGATGTATCTTGTCGAACTCTGGAATATTTCTGTCGAACTCTGGAATTTGGATGGAATTTCGAGCAGAACCCTTTATTCACTTCACGGAGGTAGTGTACTCTTGTTCCATCAGCCATGAGTGGATAGCAGTCCTAAGTAATTCGCAGTTGTATTTTTTTGGTCGCCCACACTGAGAATTGAACCTTCAACCTTCAGGACAATATTATTTTTTACAATTGATTTTTCCAAGTACTCTAACCACTGCGCCACGTATTCTGCTGAAAATTCTGTCCAATTTCCCAAGTTCAACAGAAATATTTTCAAGTTTGATAAGATACACCTGAAGAAGGTCGGAGGTTACATCGACCGAAATGTTATGAAAATCACACTTAGATGAGAACAGTAATCCGATGAATCCTAATAATACAAATAACCAATCCTCATTTCAAAACTTCAGAAATGTTCAATAAAACATGGAGTTTTTTTTTCAGAATATTGAGACAAAAAGCAGTCACAAATGTCTTGTATGTTTGCTAATTTTACATTTTCTACAATTTTTATCTCGTTTATTTAGATTTTTTTTTTTATCTATAATCCAAGTATTTTTGGTGCTTGTGTAGATTAATCTTTTAAACCAATGCATTTCAGGTAAAATCATTATTACATACTTATATGTCATGTCAAATTTAGTATAAATTTCAAAAATTAACGAAAAAATAATCCAGTAGAAGATGTGCTAGACATAATTGTAACATTTTGTGTTTATAAACAGACCTTTAATTTTAGTTGATTAAAGTCAAGGGAGATAAGTCAGTTTGTCATGTTGAATTCTTTGCATAACTCTTCCACATTGAAGCATAGGATAAAACTCGAAAATTCAATAAATTCTATTTTTACTTGTAATTATTTTTCTACGGGATCATTTTCTTATAATTTTTTGAATTTATACTAATTTCAACATGATAGATAAGTATGTAATAATGTTTTCACCTGAAATGTGTTGGTTTAAAAGATCACTAATCTATACAAGCACTGCATTCTCCTCTAAAACCCGATGTTGGTGCTTGTCTAGAATCGTCTCATCCCATAAAAAAGGAAAAACAGACAAAAAAATCTGTAAGCTATACATACCCGTAACTAAATGAAAATATTGTGCACCCAAAGTAATATAAATTGATCGAGTCGTTTTATTTTTTAAGTAAGAAAAGCAAATCGATGACCTTGCAATGATATATTGAAAACAATCTGAAAGAATAAAGGATAACTCAAAATAATTCAAACTTGTAAAAGTTTAGAAAGCTATTCTTAACATGGGAAAGGGGGCATTTAAGAAACTCAAATTCACTTGAAATGGTTTTCTTTATAAAAATAAATCTGCTTTATCAATTTACGTAATTTTTGGTGTACGATATTTTTCTTTTTCGTTACAGGTACGTATATCGTGCACATTTTTCTTTATTTTTGTTTTGTTTTTTTTCATAGGGAGAATTCTGGATAAGTATTTCTGTGTTTACTTTAATCATTGATTAGTTTTTTCCTTGACATGGTATTTTTTAGCTGCTTACATCAAGTGGCTTCATGCCATGTCTGGAGCGATTTCCATAAAAAAAAAAATTTCTGGCAGTTGACATTGAGTGAAGTGGTTATGATATGGACCAACAAGCTGTGCATGCCAAGTTCAAATGCTGCCAGTTCCATAGCATTACTTTTATGGTAAATGTTGGCAACCTTCACATGGTCCATTGTGCAAGCACCTGTTTCTAGAAGGAATCAGAAAAATTAATGCAAACAACAGAATTAAGCATGTGAAACTGCTGGTTTATACAGATTAACTTTTTTTAATTACTTTTAATAAGTAAACTGGAATAAGCTCTTCTTTCGGAATGTGTTTGTAAAAGTTAGCAAGCTAACAAGCCGTATACTTATATTGGATTCTAATATTAAAAAAAAACAGCTTGCTCACCCTCCCTTTCTATCCTCTCGCTCTCATTCTCCTTATACCCTTTCTCTCTCTTGTTTTCTTCATCCTTTCCATTTCTCGTTCATTCTTTGTCCCTCTTCCCCTTTTGTTGTTTTGCTTCATTTCTCATTCCCTACTCTCTCTCTCTCTCTCTCTCACTCACCTTTGCTCCTTCACTCCTTCCTCTCTCTCTCTCTTCCCCCTCAACCTCTATATTTTTCCTCCTGTTTCCCTACTTTCTCTCCCCCATCTCTCTTCCTCCTCTTTCCCTCCCTTTATTTTATTCTCTCTTTTCCTCTCTCAGTTTATATGAAATCTGCACTTTTTAATGAAATTCTGCTTTTTCTTTGAATTCAGGAACAAAGTCTGATTTCTGCCAAATCACTAGAACATTATGTCCTATTTTTCTTCATGATTTTATTTCTCTTCCTTTTTTTTTTTTCTCCCCATTCTCTCTCCCTCTCTCTTTTTCTCTTTCTGTGTTTTTTTTTTTCTCTCTTTCTTTACCAGTCTTGGTTTTTTTTTTTTTTTTTACACAGTGGTCACCACTTATCAAGGCCCGGAAGCCACTCAGGGATAAGGGTTTGATTTGTTTTCTTTGCCTTTGCCTCACATACTTCAAAATGATTCATGACATAAATAAGGGAAATAGAAAAACTCCCCATGTACACGCTTAGAGTCTTTCTCTTGCTAACAGCCATCTTTTTATCTTGTTCATTATTTCTTCAAAATAAACCTTGAATATTCTGTTTTACACAAAAAAAAAAATAATAATTTTAACAGAATTTAAAAGAAAAAATGATATTAAAACATATCCATCAATATTTTTAGTGTGAAAAATGCATTGTAGATTAATACGTCTCTACTTTCCCACCTCCATCCAACTAAGATTATTTAGGCGATTATGTGAAAACATTCTGGAAAATGTTGCAGAAAGAAGTAAAAAAACAAAAAAATTATTTTAGAATTTATAGTAGTGTATCAGTTTCACATATGAATTTAACATAAAAAGATCTCCCCATTTATGGGTCATTCTAGTGTTTTAACCATTTTCTTTTTTTCTGGAAGATAAATTCCTCCTTTTTGCATTCCACTCTATCTCTCCTCTTATTTAATTATATACATCTGTGGTATGGTCCCTGGCTTTGGTAAAGTCCATCTTCAATGTTTAGCTAAGAACCACACCAACATTTAATATGTTACAGAATTCTCTCAATCCATTCTGTAACAAATATATATTGGGGTATTTTTTTATTTTAATTGCATTTTCACCCCAAACAAGATCCAGTGCTACTTTGATGTAGGAGGTTGCTATCAGAGGCATAATTTGCAAGGATACTATGTAGGGAGTTGAGCAGCAAAATTTCTGTTTACATTAAACTTGAATTTCTGCAGGCAGAGGAATGCAACATTTCATCAGTGGGACAGAGGTTGAAGTTATGGTTTAACAAAGGACAATATTGAAGGAAGAAATATTTGTATTTGGTTCATATTCAACAGGAAGTTTTCGAAATTCTTTTTTCTTTTTCTTTTTTTTAATTTTCTTATCAGTTTGTTCAAGCTGGGGATGGGACATCCTACCAAATACCAAACATTCACCCGCTAACTCAGATATTCCAACCGAAAGCTCTTTTTAAGATTCTGATCGTTCCTTTAAGTGCAATTGTTTGAATCCTTCTTGCACTTGGTTCACCGGGTATATTTTCCAGGTAGTTTTTGACACTCGTTTTCATGAGTCCGGTTGCTCCTATAATTACTGGAATGGTGGAAATCTTCCTAAGATTCCAATTTCTTTTCATATTGTACATAAGACCCTGGTATTTCATTATCTGTTCCTTCTTAGCTCCGTTTAACCTAGCATTATTGGGGGACACTAACTTCTACTAAGGTTGCTTCTTTCTCCTTGTCCCATATCACTATGTCAGGTTTAATAGCTCCGTTTTCTATGTACATAACTGTAGGAATTGCATAGTTATAATGGATGGTGTATGACTTACTTCCAACTGTTTTTTTCTGGTACATGTTCCCAGAACTTGCTGCTGCATTCAATATTCAACTTTTTATGGATTGTTCAATGGAGATATATACGCACTCCATTGTGTCACGTTGTATAGTTGCTGTTCCCCAGCAGAACCATGCAGTTGAATATCAGGTGGCTCACACTCCCTGCTTCTATGTGATAATCTGCACTTGTTGATATATTATTTTATTAATAATTTTAATTAATATTTACTTTTAATTAATCAATACCATTTGTCAGTTTTCATTTGTTTTTGTAATAATGATGACAATGTGGTCTTTCTACATGTACATGCCACATATTTGAAATGCAACATTTCTGTATTTGCAGACTTCTTTGACGACCCATCAAATGCTGTAGTAAAGGATAATGATTCCGGTGTTGACAAAAAAATATCCGAGGTCTTGCCCGAAGGATTCTTTGACGATCCGATTATGGATGCCAAGGTAAGCATTGCATACTGCATTCTCTCTGAATGTTTGCAACGATCGGTTCTGCTTTTCTTTTCATTTATAAATAAATATGAATTAGAAATGCAGTAACAAGTTTTCCATGGTTTTAGCATGTGTAAGATATAATTGAAGGCTTCAAATTGAAAAGAAAAAAAGCTGAAGAAATGGCATGAAGCTGAAGAAATGTTTCCAAACATCAGGTAAAGCTTATTGGAGTATGCAGTGTATGTTGATCAAAGAGACCTCTACAAATTCAACTAAAATACCAATACATCATCTTACACAAAAAATAAAAATAAAATGAAGTAACCAAAACAGAAAGTATCAGAAGTATACTAGCTGAAGAGTTGTAATTTTTTAGGCTATTTATTTAACTATTGTTTTTTAGACTATTTATTTAACTATTGTTTTTTAGCCTATTTATTTAACTATTGTTTTTTAGGCTATTTATTTAACTATTGTTTTTTAGGCTATTTATCTAACTATTGTTTTTTAGGCTATTTATCTAACTATTGTTTTTTAGGCTATTTATCTAACTATTGTTTTTTAGGCTATTTATCTAACTATTGTTTTTTAGGCTATTTATCTAACTATTGTTTTTTAGGCTATTTATTTAACTATTGTTTTTTAGACTATTTATTTAACTATTGTTTTTTAGGCTATTTATTTAACTATTGTTTTTTAGGCTATTTATTTAACTATTGTTTTTTAGGCTATTTATCTAACTATTGTTTTTTAGGCTATTTATCTAACTATTGTTTTTTAGACTATTTATCTAACTATTGTTTTTTAGGCTATTTATTTAACTATTGTTTTTTAGGCTATTTATTTAACTATTGTTTTTTAGGCTATTTATTTAACTATTGTTTTTTAGACTATTTATCTAACTATTGTTTTTTAGACTATTTATCTAACTATTGTTTTTTAGGCTATTTATTTAACTATTGTTTTTTAGGCTATTTATCTAACTATTGTTTTTTAGGCTATTTATCTAACTATTGTTTTTTAGGCTATTTATCTAACTATTGTTTTTTAGGCTATTTATCTAACTATTGTTTTTTAGGCTATTTATCTAACTATTGTTTTTTAGGCTATTTACCTAACTATTGTTTTTTAGGCTATTTATCTAACTATTGGTTTCAACATATATAATTACAAATGATTTTCGTTTTTAGTTTGTTATATATGTATTGATTTCTCCAAAAATATAGTTTTGTTACAAAAATTATGCATTATTAGTATTGAGAATTGTAAAAATCAGAACTTTATGAGGAATTGGAATAAATTCTACCTATTTTCCGATGCCAAAAAACGATACTTTTACTTGTTTGTTTTTTATTTTATTTTTTTTTTTTGCTTGTTTAAAACCTAATTTTTCATTGCTGATACTAATGATAAAATGATAAATATTTCTCGATTTTAAACTACCAATAAAATCAAAATATCTTTATCACGTTGGTAACAACAATTTTAATTTGTTAAGAGAGTTACGTAATATACAAAATGCAACCTCTCCATCATGAATGACTGTATATTTACCCAACCCTCAAGATGTATTTAGCAATGATTTCAGTATAATCTACTAATTCTCACATGATATGACATGACAAAAGAATTGACCCCTAGTCCCAAGATGGTGATGGGTGGTGGAATTTTGTTTTCAAACATCAGGTAAAGCTTATTGGAGTATGCAGTGTATGTTGTTTTCTCTGTTACATTTTTATGTAGTTTTTGCGTTGACGATAATTTATCTATTTTTTTTGTTTTTTGTTATATAAAGAAAACTCCATCCTTATATATACTCTACACTCTTTATAAATGAATAAAAAAAAAAGCTCAAATATCTGGATCAAATCTCTGGGAAACAATGACAATACACTGCACCTGCATTTCATTTTCAATTCTCTCATAATTCATTATTCAACTGACAATCCATCTATTGCATTAACTATTATACCTGAGTGGCTTTTGGCCTTTATAAATGGTGACTCATTTGAAAAAAAAGCAACTGTATATTTATGATGTCGAATAGCACTTAGATCTGTTTGAAATGATTGGCCATTTATCTTGATAATGTAGTTGTGGTGGGACCAATGTGGCTTACAATTTTGTTATGAGGAATATACAGTTCGCTAATGTACATTAGTAGAGAACATTGAGTTTGTTTATAACTTTTGTAATAAAGCGTTCCTTTTTCTTTTTTTTTTCTTTTTTTTTTCTTTTTTTTTTTTTTTAGTGATTTGTGCACTTGTATCAGACTGCTTTTTATTTCAGGTTCGAAAAGTAGAATACAAAGACAAAATGGAAGAAGAATGGGACCTTTTCCAAAAACAAATGAAAGAAGAATCACATGTATGTAATCTTTTTACCTTATCTTTCAAAAATTTATATATATATATATATGTATATATATATATATTAGTGTTGGGACGATTAATTGGAATTGGGAATCAGAAAAATCTTAACTTTTTGGGATATCGGAATAGGTATCGGAAGCGGGAGAATTTGTATCTATTTTCCAATGTCAAAAACGATTCCTTTAATTTTCTTTTTTTTTTTTTATTTGATTTAAGTTTAAGAAAAATCTTCTGCTGGTTGTTGTAATAATAAAATACTAAACATTTATTGATTTTAAACTCCCAGTAAAAGTAAAATCTATAGATGACCCCCCCCCATCGACAAGTGTATTTTTACGTTTGAGAAAATATACGATGTGTTTTTTATAGTAATCAGGACAATATAACCATTTTATAGTTAAATATTTAGAGATTTATGAAGAATCGGAATTGTTAATTGTATCAGAATTGGAAATTTAGAACGGAATCTGTAATTGTATCGGAATCCAGAAAAATACTGGAATCGTCCCATCACTAATATATATATATATATATAGAGAGAGAGAGAGAGAGAGAAAAGCTTTTCTTGCAAGGCATGAAAATGGTTAAACAAAATGTTTTTATAATCTTTAAAAACAAGGTACAATTGGAAATTTATCATTTTTTAAAGTATACGTTTATAGACTTTACAAAGTAAGATATAAAAAAAAATTGATTTAAATTGAATCAAAAAATTACTTGGATTTATTTTATGTTATGTACATTAAAAAAAAAAACTAAATTTATCTATTATTTAGCAAATTAATGATATAGATCTATAATTTTCAACTAAAGTTTTTTAAAAGTGCAGCAACATTATCAATCTTCTGCTTTGTTATATTCTTCCTCTTTCTAGATTACTTCCTAACACTTGGGAGGGGAGCATCGATAGTATCGCATATATATTTGTATTTGGTGGAACATGGAAAGGAGTTAACAGGAAATAATAACCAAATAATAAAATTGTAACCAGATCATCTTCGTGATCACGCCACGATAAACAGCAGAGACAAGTACATGAATTCAATCAGTTATGCTGTGAGTGTGTGATACGCTGCATCACCTATAAATAGGAATCCCAACATTGTCCATTGATCTCTCTGGTCGTGCCAGTCTCCAATCTGCTCTAGTCCGACTGGCTCCAATCTCTCTGATCTCCATTGGGAACCTCCAAGTGACCAACTGCTCTCAGTTGTGTCTGGCTGTCAACTCGAATAATCTATAAATATAAAAGCGAAAATGTGTTTATGTATGTATATATGCATGTTCGCTTTTTGTTTGTGTATGTCTGTAAAAGGCTTTTTTCCAAGAAGCGGTCAGTCGGCTCACAACTTAAAACTTTTTATATCACATATAAATCATAATATCTACGAGTTAACAATGGAGGTCGCCTGTCTATTTAATTTGCTCGAATTTGAAAAGATAAATATTCAACATTTTTCGCTCGCGCATGTGGATTAGGCTTTTTCGTATAATAAAAACGGCACTAATTCTCGCGGTATTTTTCCGGTCGCGATCACCGGAAATGTCCAAAAGCAATCAGCTTTGATCAATGTGGAAATATTTTCCTTATATCAGACAATTGCTATTCAATTTGGACAATCCCCTTTTTATAGGGAGCTGGTTCCCCCCCTCCCCCAACATCTTGGGAAAATAAAAATAAAAAAGCGTTCCCGCAGTAAATAAAATACTACCCCACAGTCAAAGTTGACCTCATTAAGTCATTAAAATGTGCACCTACCAATTCTAAGTAATTAAATAAATTCAAACGTGTTTCCGTTATTATTTCGCGGTGGCCCAGTGGTTAACGTCATACATTTTGTTTCCACACTTTAATTTCCAACTTTGCCTTAAAGGTTCGGGTTCAATCCTCATACTTACCTACCAAAACTTTTTTTTTTATTTTACCCCTCCCCCCCCCCCTGTTTTGATTTACCCAAAACCACATACACCTCACAACACCTGGGCAACGCCGGGTACCCCCCCCCCACTAGTATATAATAAAATAACAATAAAACTAGATAAGTATATTATTTATTTATACAATAAAAAAAGTTTAATCAAACTAGGTTGGACGAAGGAAAATATCTCATAACTAAACAAACAACATGAAGCAATTCAAAACTGTTTACATAGATCTAAATATATCTTGTTTCAACTAAAACCTGATTAGGAACATGGATTAAGTTAAAATAAATTAAACTATCAAAGCACGGAAAATTTTATTTATAGAGATAAATATATTAAATAAGTTAAAAAAAATTAGCAAATAAGTTAGTATAAACTGAAAATTGTAAAGCAGAATAAACCAAAATAAGTAAACCATAAAATGTAATAATATAATGATAGCAAATATTAACACTAGTTATAATCAGATATATATTTAGAATAGATTAGAAAATTAAATATGGTTATATATTTTAGATAATAATGTAGTATTTGATTTAAATCTGACAACTGAGTTAATAATTGTATTTTATAATTATATGTAAATAATAAATTAAATATCAACTTATTATATAGAATAGAAGTTGTGGAACTTGAAATATTCTAACAATTGGCCTAATTGCAATATTTGGACGTATTAAATATTAGTTGCAAATAAAATGTTTTAATTATAAATAAAATAAAATGTAAATGGGAGAGTGTGAGAAGATTAGATGTTTTGTTGTAATGACAATTTTTTGTAATCATCTATCTATATATATAAAAGCGAAAATGTGTGTATGTATGTGTGTTTGTGTGTTCGCTAAAAACTTTCAACAGACAGAACAAAAATTCACAAACTCGGTATCATATTGAAGCTCCATCCTTCGCCCGAAAAATATTGAAAAAATGGCCAAAAACGTTCATTTTTTCACCCCGAAATCGACAATTTTCTACAGGGGGGGGTCAACAAAAACCGTCCTCTCATGACGACGACCGGTTCTACGCATGTGTCACATAATGTCATGACCTGATTTAGTTTAAATAGTTGAAGAAGTGACTAAATTTGATGTATGTCGTGTTAGCTCAGTTGGTTAGCGCGTTGGGTCATTATCTAAACGTTTTGGGTTTGAATCGTGGTGTGAGATGTCTTCTTTTTTTTTTTTTTTTACCAATTTTTTAAATTTAAATATTGAACCCGTGTTATTTAAGCCATTTTTCACGTAACGTTCGTTTTTCTGTTTTTGTTTTTTTTAATTCGCTTATTCTTAGGTTTTCATTAATACCCCCACCCCCGACCACACACACCCAAAAACACCCGGGTACCCACCGATTTTTTAAATCTTAATATCGAAACAGGCTTATTCAAGCCATTTTTCACATGTTTTTTTTTTGGGGGGGGGGTTAACATTCGTTTTTCTGTTTCCTTTTTTGTTTTTTCGATTTTTACATTTAACATCGTTCGTTTGCCTTACCTTAGTTTTTTTTGTTTGTTTTTTTTTTCGATGTTTTGATTACCCCTACCCTCCCCCCCCGGGTACCCCCCCCCTGCTTTCTGTTTCCTTTTTTTTACTTCGCTTATTCTGAGGTTTTCATTAAAACCCCCACCTCTTCCAAACACTCGGGCAACTTGGATGCTTCCGGGCCTTGATAAGTGGTGACCTCCATGTAAAAAAAAAAAAATCTACAACTCTCACTGTTTTTTAAACCACATCTTAGCACCGGTTTCTCAGCCACGTGCTCCAATTATATTAAACTTTTATTATTCAGGTTTCTGAAGCCATCATGGAAGAGGATGACGAACAGACAAATGTTGACCGAAACATTGACGAAATTGATGAACAAATGTAAGTGTTTTTAATCAACTTTACTTTTATCAGAAATTTGTGGTACCCCCCCATCTTCCCTCCCCCTTCCCCTCTTCATAAAAGAAAAATTGCAACTGCCTTTACCTCCTCAGGGCTTGTTAACATTTAATCAAATTTTCAATTTAAAGCCTATCTGTTTTGTACTTCTATGTTTATTTAATATGAGTGAAGACTTTTTATTTTTGTAGTTTGGTAAAAAGTAATTGTTCACAAAAGTGTGGTGATGGTGTACGTACGAGATAATAAGCACTTCATTTATGATCGACCTATAAAGAATTTTCGACATGCACGCAGTGAAGCATCAAGTCCTGAAGAACATATGCCAGAAAAAACAGTTGAAAATAAGTGATACACCATCCACTATGACTATGCAATCCCTACAGCTATGTACCTAGAAAGCAGAGCTATTAAACCTGACATAGTGATATGAAACAAAAAGGAGAAAGAAGCAACCTTAGTAGAAGTTAGTGTCCGCAATGATGCTGGGTTAAGCAGAGCTGAGAGGGAAAAGATAATGAAATACCAACATCCTATACACGACATGAAAAGAAACTGGAATCTTAGGAAGATCGCCATCATTCTAGTAATTATAGAAGCAACTGGACTCACGGAAAAATTTTTTTTTTAAAAACTACTTGGCAAATATACCTGGTGAACTAATTGCAAGAGAGATACGAACAATTATAGAGATAGTTCAGACTCTGCCAAAATTTGCTAATCCCAGTCTTTTTGTATCAGGTACTGGTGTGGATCTGGCAACTATGGTGTTTTTCGCCCACCAATCAGTAATCACGACGTAATAATCCATTCTTTATTGATTGGTCACTGTCACATTACATAATCATGCAATTTTCTAATGACAAGTTCTCACACCGAGCCAATTCTGGTCCTTGACCTCAAAGGTTATCCCAGCTTTCAGTGAACTAAATTTCATGTACGTCGTGTTAGCTCAGTTGGTTAGCGCGTTGGGTCATTATTTCAGTTTGAATCGTGGTGTGAGATGTCTTTTTTTTTTTTACCAATTTTTTAAATTTAAATATTGAAACCGTGTTATTTAAGCCATTTTTCACGTAACGTTCGTTTTCCATTCTCTTGAACTACATTGCTTTATTAGCAAAACAATATTAGTATGAAAATATTATCAATCTCAAATCCGCTCAGCTGAAGTTATTTTTCCTTGCTTTAGTTTGAGTCATTAACCAAACAAATGGAGTCAGTAAGGCAATCGGGAATTGCCCAGGATTGTTCACTTAATAAAAGCTCTAACTCAGCTCTATTATAACTGTTATTACTGTAAAATCCGACCACCAGAAAAAAAAACGCAAAAAAAAAAAAAGATAGCAAATGGAGCAATTCAAGTTACCATCATAGAGAAGCAACAGACTGATTGTAAGGCTTGGAAATTCACGAGAGATAAAATGTCTAGACGAATAAAATTTTGAGTCACATATATAAAAAGAAACGGAAATATCTTGCAATGTACGCATGAAGAGGAAATTTCTTACAATGTGTCGGTGTAAGGAAACAAAAATTGCATGCAATGTGAAAGCTTAAGAACTAAGAAAATCGCACCTAAAAGTGTGAGAGACGCAAAATTGGGTACATTTGGGTAGAAAAAGGAAAATGGGCAAAATGTAGAGATGCGAGAGCTGGGGGGAGGAGTGCGTAGCACAGCGGGGAGAGAGAAACAAAATCAGGCACAGAGCAAAAGTGCAAGAGGGCTGGAATTGGGCGTAGTGCAAAAGTGAGAGAAAGAAAATCGGGCACAATGCAGATGTGTGAGAGAAGGAGTATTGGCGGCAACGATGAAAAGGAAAATTGTGCACAATGCAGAGGTGTGAGAGAAGCTAAACTAGACACAGCGCAGTGGCGTGAAAGAAGGGGAACTGAACGTAACGCAGCTGTTTGAGAGAAGGCGAATGTAGTCAAGGAATGCCGTCGTAAAACTCAGTATTTCCAAATATTTACTTCTTCCATTCTTCGACAAATATACAATCTTTACAGATAAAAAGATATAAAAGAACTTTTGTATGTGTGAGTTCGTTCCCTATGAACTCGAAAACGGCTGGGCCGATTTATGTGAAATTTCACTCAAAGATACTTCATGTGCCTGGCATTGTTCTTAGATAGGTTTTGTATCGGAATGCTTTTGATAAGTATTGATAATTGAAATAATCCAATGAAGAAAGGAACAGGCAGTTTTGACCAAAGTTAGCATCACACAGCCTAACATTACAAGTGCATTTGAGAAGTTTTATTACCACACAAGCCAAAAGGTCCAACATATAAAATCAACAGTAGGTTCTTTGATATGACGGGGTGCATCCGAAAGGAATTTTTCTGTTTAAAGCACAATTGAAGCATGATACTTGACTTTTGCATTTTAAACATTAATTCAACTCTTGATCAATTTTTTTGCTACTGAGGGAAAATCAGTTCTATACCTGCTGACTCGCTTAAATGAACACTGCTGATTTTGTCTGGTAAATCATTCAGCGGTTGTCTTAATAACGCTTCCAAGGATTACCATCTCCTTTTTTTTTCCGGGGGGGGGGGGGGGCTTGGTATTGCAGGGAGCGTATTATTGTTAGTAATACAAGGTGAGTCACAGGAAACGGATGTTTTTAGAACGCTCGTTGCTCTCTTTGAGTAAGAGATAGGGAGTGAGGAAGATATTTTTTAAACCTGCTTAAGATACTGTTTAGTTTGTTGTTTGTTTATCTTTTAAATTTTGTTTTAGTTATTGCTTTTGAATTGCTTTTCTTTTCTGTTCATTGCCCTCATGCTACCATGGAGTCATGAACACTGTGTGTTTGCTTCCGTTTCTCGTGACTCACCCTGTATGTAATCAAATTATCAAGACAAATGTGATTGTTTTTATTCTCATCTATAGTGTGGATCAATCATCTCCCATCCACCGGGTAGCCAAGTAGAGAATTAGGGAACAGCCTAGAGATAGCCAGTCATAAATCACCATTAAGCATCAAAAAAAAAAATTGGCAGATTGTTCTCGCAGAAAATGTGAGACTCGTCCTACTCGCATGTGTTTCCATGCACCAGACATCTGTTGTAAAAGTATGAACTTGGGCAGATGTTGAGAAATGGCCTTCAGACCATTAAATAGTCTGTTCAACTGTCAGTTCATTCTAATGGTATGGGACTCCTCTGGGTCCAATGTATCTCTATGAACTGCATCAGATGTCTGTTGCAAACAAATTTAATTTGGGTGGGTATTAGGTGTCTGAAAACCTAACTTATCGACTTGACATTGGCTCATAATTCACTCAAAGGTTGTGTCTCAATAAAGCATACGGATCACTGATCAGGTGGCTAATTGTGAGTAACCATTAAACAGTCCCGGATTGATCATCTTCCATCCACTGGATTCCTAGATGGTAGATTAGCAAACAGCCTTCAGATGGTCAGCCATAAATCACCATTAAACAGTTTGGAACAAACTGGCAGTTCATTCTAGACGGTGGTATGGAACTTTTTCTACTCCTATGCATTTTCATGCCTGTTGTAAAAGAATGAATTTGGACAGAGGTCACGGGAAGCGGATGTTTTTAGAACGCTCCTTGCTCTCCTTGAGTAAGGGATAGGGAGTGAGGGGGATAGTCTTTAAACCTGCTTAAGATGCCGTTTGGTTTGTTATTTGTTTAGCACATGTATAAAAGAATCAAATTAAACTAGTGTTAGTCAACTGACTCGTTTTTGTTTTTTTTTTAGTTTTTTTTAGCACCTTTGTTTAAAATCTCTTTTTACCTCCCTTGTTTTACTTTCCTTTTTTTTTATTACCTCTGTTTTTTTTTTTCTCCTATCCTTTTTTACCCCTTATTTTATGTCTTGTCTTTTTACTTCTTTCTCTCTCTCCTTTTTTAAATCTTTTGAGTTGACTTCCTTTTCTTTTTCTCATTTTCTTTTTTTTTTTTTTTTTCACATCGTTTTACCGTTTATTATTTTCCCACCCATTTCCAGACACCGGTGGTCGCAGATCAACGAACTACAAAACAAGAAAGAAGAAATAAACAAAACCAAATCCCAGAAGAATGACAACGATGATTCTGATAGTGATGATAGTTCAGCACTGGAAGATTTTCACAATCTCTTGGACTGGAGATCGAAAAAGTCCTGGAAATGATTTTCAAAAACTATCATTTTGTGAACTAAAAAGAATGAGAGGAATCTAAAAACCGAAAAAAGCAAATCTTTTTTTTTCTCTTTTCCTCAGGGGAACAATGAGTCTTCAGAACTGATAACGTTGCTTTTAAACCACTTTTTTTACCTCCCAGGCCACCTGACCAAATCTGGGATGCCAGAAGCACACATTTGTTTAGGACTGTATCTGATTATACTAATAGGGCAGGAGGGGTATTGTTAGAATTTGCATACTCCTCCTCCCCTATATTGTTTTTACATTGCGGAAATGATTAACTGGTAGCATCCGTTCAAATATGTCTGCTTATATGAAAAGATGAGTGCAAGATTTTTGTTTTATGAAAATCGCTCCAGACAAGGCAAAAGGCCACTTGATGTAAAGAATTTTTTTTTTTTAAATACAATTTCAAGGTCAAAAACTAGTCAACAATGATTGTTAGATTCTGACTTGGAAAACAGCAATTCTTCCTCCTTTGCCAGAAACATCATTCATAGAATGTGAAAACTAAAGGACAGAATACAGGAAGCGAGAGTTATGTGGATGCCGAAAATAAACCCCAAGATCAACTTTCTGCTGTCCTTAATAACAAAGTCTTCCTTTGATCTTCTCAGGTGTTTCCATTGATGTTATATATTCTGGCTGAACCTTACAAGACTCATATATAAGGCTGTCCCTACACTTAACTATACTATTGGTAGAGTCCATTTACATTTAAGGGAGTAGGAGAAACGGTCCCAAATAATACCTTCTTCAACACAATGAGCATGCACTGTTTTAAATCTGTGGCCAAGAAATGCAATGGCTGTTATACAGATGTTGATCTCAGAAAAGATTAATACTTTGAACGTTACGTGGCAATAATAAGCTGTTTGAAACGTTTTATGGGAGTTATTTTTTGAGGTGGCCCGTAATGTTCTTGCTGACTTGTCTTAAATGGTTTGCTCAATGAATAGTGATGTCTCTCAGTAGTGAAGATATTGCAGCAGACACAGTTGTTTGCTCTCTTCTCTCACGAATCTTTTTCCAGTGCTTATTTATATTGATGCTCAAGTGAAATCTGGAAGTTCAAAATAAAATAACAGGAAAACAAACACACACACACACACACACATATACTTACCAGTGAAAAATATTAGTGTATACTAAAACTTATGAAAAATAAGTGTTTATAAATGTGGATATATGTACGTAGATGTGCTTATAGAGGTAGGAACATTTAAGTAGATAGGTAATTCTGTAAAAATGAGAACATGTATGTATGTGTGTGTGTGTGTGTTTATATATATATATATATATATATATATGGATGGGTGTAGGTAAACTGATATTGCCTATGGATGTGTATATATATGTATGATCTTAGAAGCATAGCTAGGTATTCTTTGCAGGAATTGAATTGCAGATTAATCTATTGCACATGTGTCTGATAACTAGTTATGATAGAATATGTTGATTATATGTGCAGTACAGAACCATAAACTATATTCAACCAGTTAAATTGTCTTCATATATATGTGTGTGTGTGCGTGTTTATGTATGTCTGAATGTATGTAGGTTTTTTTATAAATTAAATTAAGATTCCATCCATACCGATTATCTTCTGTAACGCTTGAATTTATCATAAACTACATATTATTAGATTAAAATATTATTAATTATCAGATTAAAATGTTATTAATTATTACATTAAAACATAATAATTATTAAAATTATAATAAAAAAAAATTAAATTAATTTACTCTCTTGTCTGGTAAGATATGTCACATGACCTCATCTGGCAGTGTTTCCCATTAGCAAAACTTTGATTGATTTCATTGATGCAACTCATCCTTGAAGAAAATCTACAACGCTTTTTGCTGCTTCTTCAGAATAATAACGAAAATCAAAAAATTGAATTTCAACTAAAAACAATTGTATCTACTTAATTGTCATGCCAAAATGAGTAATATATTATTACATAAAACATTTACTTTTATGATGCAGCAATCCGCCATTATTTTGAAATCTTGATTTCATGCAGTTATCTTCCTTGTTACAATAAGACCTATTCTGTTGATTAAGTAAAACTCAAAAGCAATTTTCATTAATAATTAATTTTTTTACTTTGTCATTTTTTTGTTACCAATTTTCAACATGACAATTAAGCAGATGACATTGCTTTAGTTGAAATTCATTTTTTTTTATTTTTGTTATTATTCTAAATAATAAGCACTTTTTCTATTCATCTTCAACCAAAAATGCTGATTCTAGAATGAATTTGGTTTCTACATCACTTTTTAGATTTGAAGCAAAAAATAACTCGTAAAATGTTTTGTTGTAATAAGTCTCTGCATCGTGAAGAAAAACTGCAAATCTTTTTTTTTTTTTTCATGGTTTCAATGCCACGACAACAAAAAACTCTGAAGCTCAAAAGAAGATGATTGCTTTCAAAGTAAATAATTTTTTATATTATTCAGTTTTGCTGTTGTTCTTTTTTTGTTTGTTTGTTTTTACTTATGCAAAATACAAGCCCACGTTATTGTCGACATAGTCTAGGCAGTTAATGTAAACTGCTGAATGAAACCTTTTTTTCTCACCAAAATGTTGGTCAATTTTTAACATGCTGATTGAAACCTTTGTGGATTTTTTTTTTTACTGAAAATGATAGCCAATGTTTAAAATGCAAACAGTTAAAATTAGGGAAAAAACAATTATAATCGAAAACAGTCATCATATAATCATTTCAAAGAAATAGTTTGCAGAAATAATAACATTCTTTAGAAAACCATTCTATTATGAAAATGGCGGGGGGGGGGGCGCTTTTTAACTATTTTCACCTAACAAATTAATGAACAAAAGATAGTTTTCCAAGATTGTTAGTTGCTGCAATTTCATTGGCTAAGCATTTTGCCACTTGCCTGGAATATGCCAATAATAACACAATCTATATTATTTTGCATAAGTACTGTTTTGTTTTGTTTTTTTAGTATATTTGTTTTGGTGAATTGACAAACAACCTTTTGAGTTTAGATTATATTTTTGTAATTCCTGGAAATAAATTTTTAATTTTCCTCATATCGCAATGTTTGCTTTCTTTAAAATTAACTTACCCGTTGCCTGGGAAATTAGATTAAGAGACAAAATTGTAATACTACTACTATTACTACTAATGACTATTAATGATAATTGTCATGCTGAGAAAAGTATAATATACTACTACTACTACTACTATTGATGGCAATACTCATAATGACGCTAATAGAATAAACCATAGCAATAAAATAGTACTATCAACTAAGACAAGAAATGAAATACTAAATAGAATAGTAATAAATGAAATAACAATAATAACAGTAAGACAAATAATAATTAGAATAATTGTAACTGTAATATTGAGAATAGTAAAAAGAATACTATAAATACTACCACTACTACTACAAATATTATTACAAATAATAAATAAAAATAATAAAAACAAGAATGTAGAAAATCAAAACAGTATAACTAAGTCTTAGCAATAATAAAACGAAAATCACCACCACCTACAACAGTAATAGTAAAAATAATGATAATATTAACAGTAATAATACTAACAATAATGGCAACAATAATAAGTGATAATGATAATAATGATGATGATAACAACAACAATAATAATAATGATCATCATTATTGTCATTATCATCATCGTTGTCATTGTTTTTATTATTACTGTTAATATACTTTTTACTATTTTCGCTTTGTTATTGATGATGATGATCATGCATAACAGAATAAATCTCGACTACCCTTGTGGTTTGTCAATTGTTAGGTGAAACTGTCCATGTTACGAATGACTTAATAAATAATTTTATTTATTGCGGACTATTATCCTCATCTTTTATTAGTTGTTTCATGTTTCAGCCAACTATTCCTCTGGCCTTCGTCAGGTGGTAACAAGTCAGGTTTGCAATAAATAAAATTAATAAATAATACTCATCTCAATGAATTCCAATTAAAATAATATATACCATTCGGTATGGACCCGACCATGGAAGATCATATAATAAATATGAATTTATAAGACCAAAAAATCCAACCTTGATCGCCCTTCGGGGCCCGTGGCGCAGTTGATAGAGACGTTGAATCTCTATGGTTCCAGATGATTGTCTGAAGATAGTGGTTTCAATCCTACCCAAAGCGTGGTGAGATGACAACAACTATGGAAGGCAGTAATTGCAGTGAATGTAGTCAGGAGATTCAGAGTTCCTATCTGTCGCGGTTACCACCTGACAAAGGCCAGAGGAATAGTTGGTCAAAACGTTGTGAAACAACTAATATGAGGATAATAGTCCGCAATAAATAAAATTAATAAATAATACTCATCTCAATGAATTCCAATTGAAATAATATTAATAAATAATGTTTCGTCAACTATCCGTGATGAACTAATAATGTTATTTAAAATGCTCTTCTTAACATGGTAGAAGGAGGGGAATGTTAACTATATGAAATTGGGAAAGTGAAACCCTCCAAAAGTTATTATACAAATGAAGATATACACATACATATATCGTTCCATCATTCATATATATATATATATATATATATATATATAATGGAAGGATAAAACTGTCACCCCCACCTTTTTTTTTTTTTTTTTTTTTTTTTTTTTAAATCTATTAGTTGGCCAGTTGTGTCCAAATCCAAAGAGCAATTGGAGCCTTCTATCATGTCTGAAAGTGACAGTAAGCGAGATCGGAGATGTGCCACTGTACAACTCATGTTCTCTACTGATCCAATTATAACAACAGGACCATTGCCAGCACCTTCAAAATGCAAATCTGAATAACAGGGACGTGTCTAGGGTGATGAAAACAAAGTTCTCGGCCACGGTTATGGTGTTTGGTGTGGTTTCAAATGAGGGTACATCATGCCACCTCACATCTTCAAAGTCGGCTTGAAAGTCAACACTAAAGTGTATCTGGATGTGCTGAAGAGTATGGTGATACCCTGGTGCAGTCAGATGTCTGCTGGCAGATCCTGGGTGTGACGCTGCCAGCCCACAAGTCCAAAGAGATCCAGGTTTGGCTTCAGAAGGAGTGCTACGACCTTGTACCCTTCTCTCACTGGGCCCCCTGACCTGAACTACTTCATTTGGTTATACATTGAGAACATCACCAACATGACCTCCCACAACACCAAAGCCAGCCTGCCTGATCACTGCCATTCACTAAGTATTCACTGAGCTCTCGCCAGCGCTTGTGGAAAAGGTATGCTCCCAGTTCCAAGCCCATATTGAGGTGGTGATTAATGCTGAAGGTGGCTACATTGAATAGATGTCGCCTCTACTACATAATCAACTTACTTGAATTGATTTTTTCAATAAAAGTTTTAAAATAAAGCTGTAGTGTTGTTTTCTTCTTTAGGGCAGAAATTTTATCATTCAAGGTTTTCTGCCCAATATTTTATATAGTATAAATATTGGTGCTAAAAATTTACTGAAATCAAAAATTTTAAATCATACCAAAATCCTATCCCCCAGGCACCTCAAGATTTACTCTTAAAGATCACAAACCAAACTTCCATGACAGATTGATTTGCCTGTCTAGCTCAAGCTAAGTTCAGTAAGTAAAAAAATCTTAGAATTATTTCTTTGATAAAGAAAAAAATGATTCTTATTCTTTTGCAATGCTGTGATTCAGTAATCAAATGATTGCTTAACCTTGAAGATAAATAGAGGCTGGGCTTCATAACATTTGACATTAATAACTACTAGCAGTCAATATCCTCAATCCCCTTAAACAAAGCCCTAATCTTCACAAAAAGGGACTTGGATCTCACCCATCTAGAAATTAAATTAATCCTACTTGCTAGGCAATCCCTGATACATTTTGATAATAAACATTGAACTAGGAAAGACACACCTAACAATTTTGATATTCTCATGGGTGCCTCAGACTGACTAGGAGGATTATATAGCGATGACACCCTACTTACTACCAGAGCTAGACCAAGGGAATACAATAAAACCATAAAGAAATTGCACATCTTTAATAACTAACGTTCATAAATTTTCTAACCACTCCCAACTCAATTATAAAAATGCCTTTGGTCTCAAATGCAATATTTAGACTCTCTGCTGATAAGAAAACCTTTGACTAAAATTCCACATTCTTTAGCAAGGCCTTACAAAATTCAGGCGATTCTGAGAAAATAAAATTTAGCCAAAACACACCTTTTCTTACTAAACGTTTAAAGTCTATTCACCCAATAATACCCACAATAGTAAATTCTATAACCTTGGACAATTCCTCCTGAATACAGACTTTATAATCCCCACACCAACAATCTAAACCCATAGTAATTTGAACTTAATAATTATTTTAAAGAGGTAATTACTTGGTATCTCATTATATTTTCACATGTGACACAAAGTTTTTAAGGAACACATCTGGTGCATATGTGCGTTTTCAGCAGTGAACAATCAAGAGACAAAAAAAAATCTTACTTCTCTGTTCGGTGCTTTTCCATGCATGCTTGTGCTGTGATTCTTCATGGTCGTTGAATTCCTTTTTAACTCAAGACAAATCTACTCATGCAATGGAAACTTGTTGACTTTAAAAGGTTTTATTGGGGAGATAACATTTATTCATAAAGGAGAGAGACTACCTAGGCTTCAGAAGGAGTGCTACGACCTTGTACCCTTCTCTCACTGGGCCCCCTGACCTGAACTACTTCATTTGGTTATACATTGAGAACATCACCAACATGACCTCCCACAACACTTCTTCATTTCTTCTTATTCTTCTACTTGAGGGATTGAGAACCACAGATGGTAGACATCAAGGTGACATTCGTTTAGATTCTTTCTACATTTTAGGACAAATGTCTCTCTACATTTTCAAAAGCATCTCTTGCTTTCCAATTCTGACGTTGTTTCTATGTAATAGCATTATACATTTGCATTTCTAGCATGTTTTTTTTGTCTAAGGAGGAGTTAACTCTTGATACCATCTGCAGCTTGGTCTATTTCAATTTGCCTCCAGGTTATTGTGACATGTACTTATGTAACCCTTGCTGAAACTCATGCTAGTTAACATAATCTCTACTTACTGGCGTAGGGTTCTAATATATAACATCATTTTAAGGAGGTCAAATCTAAAGTCAGATATTTTTTTTTTTTTGCAGGTGTGTCGTTTGCATGTAATGCAACCCTACAAAACATGCATCATTGTGCATGTTTACACATAATTACATGCAAATTTTTTTTTTTTTGCAGGTGTGTAACACAAGAGTCTTAATAATAAAATCAAGTCGGAACAAAACATGAAAGCGAGGCATATTTTATTTTTTAATAATCAACAGGTACGGAAGCGTGTTGTTTACATAGCCGTACATGCTTTTGGATTATGTTTCTCACATTTGCACTTTTCGTTTTCGGGTACATCTTTCATGACGCTGTCTACATGTCGACCACAACCTGTGAAGTAAAATAAAAAAACAATATGCGCTTAGCAATGACAGTACACTTTTATTTGTAAACTCTGCTAAGAGCTTCATACTTTCAAGGCTTGTCCAGAATCCCACATCTACGGAAAAAAAATAAATGAATAAAAAGAAATAAGTTTTATGATGTACATACCAGTGATGCAAAAAACAAAAAAAAAAAAAAAAAAAAAAATACCGTACACCAAAAATCAAATTCAGCGAGTAGTTTGTTTTGTTAAGAAAATCACATTTTCTGACTGAACAATGATATCGCTACACCATCTTAAAAACAGTCAGAAGGAACAAGGGAGACAAATCCAATTAATTTAAAGTTGCAAGATTTTTAAAGAGCTATGAGAGAGGGTAGAGGGCATTGGAGGAAAAAAAAAAAAAAAAAAAAAAAAAAAAAAATCTCAAATTTGCTTAAAAACGAGTGTTACTTGGGAAAATAAAAATTTTAAAAAATTAAAATCCAGAGCTGTGGAATTAACAACCGAAACAGACAAGTCTAACTTTAAAATTTTAAAAGATCCTACACAAGAAATGTTTTTTTTACTAGTAATAATATATACAGTGCCAGCAAAAAGAAAGTCCGCACTTGTAATTTTTTCAAAAACTGCAAATTTAAGTTAAATTTAATGTAACTGTTTAAACAACCTATACCTTATTTGAGTCACCTTTTATTTATCTGTAATATTTCCTGTTCATATTTAACTTTTAATTGAAATATTCTAGTGTTCACGTCAATTTAAAAAAAAATAACTTCAAATTGAGGAGGCAAAAAGAAAGTCTGCAGCAACAAATTCGCTTAAAACCAGCTTAAATTATCGCCCCTAAATCAGTTTAAAATATCTACCAACAGGCAACAAAGCATCTCTAATCGTAATTGTTGTTGTTCCAGGTTATACAACGGAACATTTAGTCCATATGCCACGACTTTCTCTTAACGATCGTCAGGAGCTCATTAATCTCCACCTTTCTAGTTTATCAAGAGACAAGCCAATGATTTCTGTAAAGAAAAGAAAGCGCCGTCTAGACTGCGTCAGATGCAATGAAGATCATGACTCTTCATATTGGTCAAAAGTGCTTTTTAGCGACGAAAGCAAGTTCAATAGGCTAGGCAGTGATGGTAGGCAATACGTCTATCGGAGGAAAGACAAAATATTTAATCCTAGGTGCTCAGTTTCAACGCTGCAAAGTGGTGGAGGTTCAGTGTTGGTGTGGGGACATTATTAATACCAATGGTCCAGGGCCTATACTTCGCTGGTAAGGTCGAATTAATTTGATCAAGTACATTTATATGTTGACTGAGCATTTTCTACCCTACTTTGACTGGAATTTGGAGGATAATCCCATCTTCATGCAGGATAATGCTCCCATTCACACAGCTGGCAATGTCTAGAGGTTCCTGGAACAGCATGATATTCCGTGTTTGGATCGGCCTGCACAATCTCCAGACCTCAATCCTATCAAAAACTTATGGCATTACATCAAGCAACAGCTGCGCAATGATAAAATTTCAAATTTGGAAGAACTTTGGACAAAAATTAAAAAAAACGTGGATGCCCTTTCCCTGGAGTATTATTGCAGTCTAATTCAAGGAATTCCCAAAAAATTGCATGCTGTCAAATTGCAGAAGGGCTATGCTACTAAATATTAACTAGTTCATTGTGTTCCTGTTGTATTTGTGTTGCATTAATGTCCTAAAGTTACATTTAAATAACAATTTTCCATTGTGAGGACTTTCTTTTTGCCTCCTCAATTTGAAGTTATATTTTTAAATTGACGTGAACACCAGAATATTTCAATTAAACGTCAAATATGAACAGGTAAAATTATAGAAGAATAAAAGGCCAATCAAATGAGGTATAGTTTGTTTAAACAGTTACATTAAATTTAGCTTAAATTTGCAGTTTTTGAAAAAATTACAAGTGTGGACTTCCTTTTTTTGCCTCCCGTGTATCTTTGTGGTCCCCGTGAAAATTGCAGTGATGTTTTTAGGAATTTCAAAACAACAAAAAAAAAGGTTTAGTGGCAGAAAGTTGAACAGTGTCAGTGCAGGTCGGCTAACGGTTATCTTCAGGTACAGATCACTGATACTGGAGCTAAAGAACTTCCTTAGAATGTACCCTGCAAGCTGATTGATCAAGGTGTGGCCCAAACTGCTTAGCATGGACATTGATTTGCTAGAGAAAATAAACCTTTATTTTATTTATGCCTGTGAATGTTTTGAATACAAAAAGTTGTTTTTTTTCTGTTGTTATGAAACAAGTCATCATTACTAAGAGAAATGCATCCATGCAAGGCATATTTGGCTTCTTATGAGGCTAATTCTAATAAAGTCACATTATTAGGGTTCACAGTACATCATGACAAGCATGACTGGTTACAAAAGCAAAACAAAAAGAATTTCTAACATCCTCAGATCTTACCCTTCAATGAGAGCATCATAAGCGACAACAGATTAACCTTATTCTTCTCTAGTGCAATGGAAATAAATGGCTGGTTGTCAAATGTTGAAATCGTTTTATGCCAGATGTTTTGAAGACAAAAGCAATTATTCGTATCATTTGGATTCTTTAGACCACTGTTCTCATCTTGTGTGTTATTTTCAGGTTTCAGTCAATGTAATCTCCAACTTTCTTCAGGTGTATATTGTCACACTCCAGAATCTTTCTGTCAAACTTGGGAATCTACACAGAATTCAAATGGAACCCTTTATTTAATTCGCGGGGATAGTATGCTCCCTTTCGATTAGCTATGATTGGGTAAAAGTAATTCGCTATTGTATTTAGAGTGTCGCCTGCACTGAGGATTAAACCTTCAATCTCTAGGAGAGAATAACTTTACAACTGAAACTTTACCAAGTACTTTATCCACTATGCCACGGGCTCCGTTAGAAATTCCGTGCAGATTTCAGAGTTTGGCAGAAAAATCTCAGAGTTCAACAAGAGATACCTGGAAACGGTTGGAGGTTACATCAACCGAAATTGTGTGTAAATGACACTCAGAATGAGAACAGTAGTCCGAAAAATCCAAATACGAATAATCGTTTTTGTCTTCAAAACATTTGGCACAGGAGCATTTCAACATTTTACAAGCAGCTGTTTCCGCTGCACTGGTTCGAAGAATTCAAATAATCCATCTTCATAACAAAACATAGTTAAAAGCGATTTCAGATGAATTATAAATTTAAAGACAGGTCATTCTGATCATGTCAGAGTAGACAAATACATAGGCAGTATAAGATTTTCATGAATTGGCTCCCAAGATTATTTCTCCGTCAGTCTCCTCTTGCTCTTCACTAAAATCCTTGAATCGTTAATCTAGTGATAGTCTTTCACCTCGAAAATGATAAACTTTTGACCAACATGGTGAATTCAGACAAACCCACTCTACTATGAATATCATAACGATTATCTCTGAACATATACACCATACATTGGAAGAAGGAAGGTGAAGTTATAGTGATCTCGATATATCCAAAGCCTTTAACAAGGTCTGGCATGAAGGACTCCTGAAAATTAATATGTACAGTATTCTTGGATGAATAGTTAATAAAATTAGATCTTTTTTAGCTTAAAAAAACAAAAAATTAAAAAAACAAAAAAATTAAAAAAACAAAAAAATTAAAAAAACAAAAAAATTAAAAAAACAAAAAAATTAAAAAAAAAAAAAAAAATTAAAAAATAAATAAATAAAATAAAAAAAAAAGAGAAAAAAGACAGATCATTCTCAATGGCTCGAAACAGCATGACATTAATGTGGATGTGCTGAAAGGGTTGATCCATAAATCTTTATTATTCCTGATTTTAATAAATTACTTCCCTGATGCAATCACGTCTGAAATGAGAATATTTTCTGAACAACATACTTTATTCTCAATATGTTGGCATTGGCAAATCGAATGAACACATATCCAAGGCATTAATGAATAATGAATCCTTAGAAAACGACCTCCAGTCTGTAGTGGAATCAGATCAAACATAGATGCTTGTATTTAATGCTACTAAGAGAAAGCTTTCCTTCAATAATTATGAGAAAACTATCAACTACTGATTGCCTATTTTGGAGACCAACAATCAAACCTCTGGGCTTAACATTCACATGAATTAGAATAAATAAATAAATAAATAGAAGACACTGCCAAGTCTCTTGCAAAGAAGGTGGGATCTCTCTACTGAGCTAAAGAAAAAAAAATCACATCTGACAATATCCTAGATCTCTACAAATCGTCCCAACATTATTGTAGAGTGATGCAATTTGCATAAGCATAAAACTGGAAGAATATGCCAACCCACAGCATGCCAAATAGTTTTTGGATGCAACCAGAACTACATAGATAAGATTACTGGCTATAAAAAGGATCACTACACTGATCAGAAGAGGATTATAATGGCTTCCCAAGATCAAGGCTTGAAAACCAAAGCTTTTAAGATGAGTGGTCTCAGCAATGGCAACAAATGCAGGTTCTGTCACACAGAAGTAGAGAGAGTGAGCCACCTGACATTTAGCTGTAAAGTTCTGCTGGGGAACGGCTACTATTGTAGAAATTTTATTTTTATTTATTTACCTCCCCTTCCTTTCCCCCCTCTAATTGGTGTATTTTCTTCTCTCTTTCTCCCCTTCTTTTCTCCCCCTCTCTCGGTGAATCTGGTGCTATTACTTCTGACTGTGTCTCGCGATATTCAATAAAAGGAAGAAGAAAAAAAACACAACAGACTGGCAGAAGAAAAAGAAGGCACCAGAGCGGTGTTAGGCTTTTGAAAACGCCAGAACGGTGTTAGGCTTTTGAAAACACCAGAATGGTGTTGCGACCTTGGAATTACGACAGAGTAGTTTTGCGGCCTCTGCTTTACACCAGAGCGGTGTTGTGACCTTCGAACTAAAGCACCCGAGTGGTTTTGCGAACTTTGATATGCCAAAAGAAAAAAAAGCAAGTAAAAAGTATATTTGTTATAAGTGTTCTTTATGAACCGCCAGAGGGACTGATTTGGCAGCCCAGCCGAACTATACATTTCCTTCCTTTCCTATTTTTTTCTTTCTGATAAAATTTATACCGGTTTACCTTTTTCTTTTTTTTTTATGTGATTAAATTTCTTTAGAACTCTTAGTCTCGTGCAACGGGATAAAATTTGTTGAACGTGACGATAAAATTCCCGTTACTATAAAATGCGACACAATGGAGTATGTAAATACATCCACTGGACCATCTGTAAAAAGTTGAATATTGAATGAAGCAACAAGTCCTGAAGAACCAGAAAGAACAGTCGGAAATAAGTAATACACCATCCACTATAACAATGCAATTTCTACAGCTACATATCGTCTAGCTACAACATGTAATACTTCCTGGTTGAATACAGCATCGTTTTTAAATCCATTGTATACAAATTTTTGCCCAATTGCCCACTTCAATAATAAAATTCTGACTATTTAACCCATCGTTTCAAATCCTCTTAATGGCATTGTTCATCTGACACTCATTTACATTTATCCTCTAGTGGCCTTCCGATCTAGATAAGCAGTGACTAATTAGTATAAAAGATTTTAAAAAAAAACTGCAAGTTAATCAACATTTATTTCCTAAAGTCTTTTTCGCTAGACAGCAGAACCCTGTGATACGGTGGCCCTAGGATACGTTTATTTCCGGTTACGCGGTGGAATACAATGTTTTTTAGGCCCCTGATTATGGTATTTGCCCTGCATTACGGTGTTATTTATAATGTTATTTGATTATATAGATGCATATTATATACTGTACTGTATTTTGTTACTAATTTCTAATGCCGTATCCCGGGGTTTTACTGTATATTTAAATCACACAAAATACATACTAAGATATTCCTCAGTTTGGAGATTTACATACGTTTGAAAATAAATTTAAATAAAAATAGATTTCTGGAGTGGCCTTTAGGCCTTGATAAAGTTATACATCAATATAAAATATTACCATAACACTAATGGTCGAGTTATTTACATAAAGCTTATTTCACAAGACTTTTTAGGTTTTCTTGTATACAAAATACAATAATTTGCCAATTTTCAACAGTTTCCCCATCTAATATTGTTCTAAAACTCTGTTATAAAACTCAATTATATATATATAATTATATAACTCAGTTATAAAAATCGCTATACCCATGGGGTTATTTATAACAAAAAATAAACTTTTTGAAGGAAACGAAAAGAGATATTGGGTGTGACATGTTCCCCTACATGACATGGATTGAATTTTGATCTAAACACTGGACCCTGATTTGGAGACCAATCAAGTGATGACTAGGGCTATGACAACAGAATATTCTCATCATTGTTTTGACTCTTGAGTATATATCCGACATAGTTAAGCAACCGAGAAGCACATCACTCCTATATAAAAGCTTATAAGATATCAATGGATACACACTCGAGAGTCAAAACAATGAAAAGAATATGCTGTTGTCCTAGCCCTAGAGACGACAACTGTTTGTATTCACCTAAATATCTATTATAATTTAATGGAAACAAAGCAAACAAATTTTCTGACTAAATTGCTTTTTCTAAAAACTCTACAATAATATCTATTATTATTATTATTATTACCTACCACATGTGACATCTGTATATTTTAACCATATACACACCAGATTTTTCCCACGTAGTAAGTTAGTTTAAAAAAAAAAAAAAAAAAAAAAAAAAAAAAAACATGAAAGACGTTTTTTTTATCATTATACCAGCAGGACTACCAGGCCCGGGATAAAAACATTTTTATTAAAACTTTCTATCTCTTTACCTCTCTCTTTCTTCCGTTCAGCCCATTCCTCTCTAGCTGGACAAACACAACTGGCTTTTATATTCCTTGAGTAATGAATGGACATTTTCTTTTCAAATTAGAATACAACACTGAAAAAACGACTTCTCTGATGATGTCTCGCCCAATTAACCCCTCATAATGAATAATTTTTTTCTAAATTTTAGATATTATTCATCCAGGGCAACACTGATCAAAAATGCCAAGTTTGTGGGAGTTTGTTTTTTAATCTTTGACTTTTAGATGGTCATACAAACACACAGAGAATCTGAACGCCTGCTAGACACTATTCTCGAATGTACAAGGTCTCTCTGTACAGGGGTTTGTCCGAGCAGCCTGGCATGATGATACTTTCTCCCTGAAAGTAAACCCTGACCAAATATTCAAAAGTATTTGCAACTAGAATAATATTTCCTCACTATGGTTAATCCACACTAGCTTTTACGAGGAATGGTGCACCTTCTCCAAGTGATGTTACCTCAAGTAGCAGCACGAAGCTGGAGATTCCACCAAACTAGATGAATTCTCGTCATGGAATTTAGTAAGACCAAGAGAAAAAAGAAAGATATACTATAACATATGAAAATGGTCAATTGGGGAGAGGATAATTATGTTCTCAACTTCTTTGCTAATCCAGTGTTTGGGAGGAACATTAGAATATCTATGTACCTCATATCTTCTATCTGTATAAGCACCAAATACGTCCTAAAATGGAGCACTGCTATCATATCTGGGCAGGAGCTGCACAGAATGTTCTATCCTGCCTTAATAGAGTTCAAAACTTAGCAGGTGGTGCCCTTTTTTCTTCCCTGCAACCTCTTTCGCACAGAAGAACCATTGCGAGCCTGTCTACACTCTATCTTTATCTTCAACCACCATCAACAATTTCTCCCACTCTATCATTGCCTAACTCTAAACGTAGATTCCATGAACAAAGTTTCTTTCCTAAAACTGCCCACCTGTGAAACACTGTTTCACCAGCCTGCTTCCTGGCCAACTACAATATCGTAACTTTAAAGTTCAATGTAAACAAGTTCTTGTTGAACAGTCCCCTTAAATAATCAAATTCCACTCAACTTACATCATTCATTAAGGATTACTAAATTACCCCCTTACATTCTTTAGTCCTTATCCTTAAGTGGCCTTCGGGCCTTGATAAGTGGTGACTCCATTGTAATATATATATATATATATATATATATATATATATATATTAGTGATCTAGCAAGGTCACAGGAGAGACAACAAAGCAAAATTTATCCCAAAGTAGCAAAACTAAAGCTGGTCTGCCAGGACACTATATATATATACAAATATAGGCAAATTTGGGTATATTATATTGGTTTGAAAATATAGGGGTTTTTTTTCACCAATTGTCATAAAATTTTAACCATAAAATAGTATTATAATCTTCAAAAAGCCTGCAAATTTTCATGTAGTTTCATCCCATAGAAACAAAGACATGAGCATTTTAATATTCAATTTGGCTACCAGATATATATATATATATATATATATATATATATATGTGTGTGTGTGTGTGTGTGTGCGTGGGTGGAAAGATACTGCACCTTTACCAACATTTCAATCATAGTCATTTGTTTTCCTACTTTTGCATATGAATTACAAAATATCTTATATTTTCCTAAAACCTCTGGCCTTGATGATGGTTTCAAATGATCTGAAATAACAGCAAGGGGAGATTGGATTCCAAATATTTCTCATATGTTATACTCCCCCTCTTTTGAAAATAGGATACGATTATGAATATCTCCAGTATCAAATAATCCTTATACATTATGAAATTTACTTTATGTAAGAAAACCAAAGAGGGGAGATATAACAAATGAGAAATATTTGGAATCAAGTCTCCCCCTGCTGTTATTTCAGATTACTTGAAATCCATAGCAGCAAGTTTTAGTCTCTCCTCCATCAAAGCCAGAAGTTTTGAGCAGAAAAAAAAAAATTATATATATTAGTTCAATTGTTAGTCACAGGTCGGGGGCCCCCTTGATTTCTGAGAACTTCGACTGAAGGAAATAAAAAAAAAAAAAAAAAAACAGCAAGTTTATCAAATAGATTTCAGAATTTCTAAGATTATAAATTTCAATATTCAATTTGACGTTTATAAAGTGAAATTAACAAGTGCAAGAACATTAAGTCGCGTGATGTTTGACCTAGTTTTGCGCTGGAAGCCAGTTTCTGTTTTACCCGCTTACTTTTCTCATCTTGAATGTTATCCTCACAAAGTTTTCAGGCGATGTAACCTCTGACCTTCTTTAGGTGCATATTGTCAAATTGTGCCACAGATTCTTACACAGGTGCTAAATTCTAATTCACCAAGAGGTTATGGTTCAATCCTCAGTAACATGGCACTAAGGAACAATTAGGAATTACTCAAGACTTCTGCATAATAATGGCTGATGGAATAAGAGAAAGCTATCCCTAAGGATTAAATAAAAGGTTCTGTTCGAAATTCCATAGATTCCAGAGTTCAACAATATGGACATGAAGTTTGGATGTTACATCGGCTGAAACGTTATGCGAATAAGATCCAAGATGGGAGGAGTAGTTCGAATTACAAACTTTTTTTTTATGTCAAAGCTCTACAGACAAATTTATCTTTAGTTGACCCTTGACAACTAAATATTTTCGTTCATTAGCCAAATAGAAAAGTTACTAGCCACACTTACAGGATTTTTGGAATATGACATCTTCGTTCCCTGTCGAGTATATACATCATAAAGATTTTACTGTATTTTTTTTTAAATAAATGCGTGTAATGCACTCAACTATTAGGTTTAAACATTCAAATTTCTTCAGATTTTTTTTTATAAACAGCCTTCCTTAAAAAACAAAGAAAAAAATTTATTGTTATATTAAGCTTTTATTGTTTAAATAATTTAACTTTGCTCGTTTTATTTAAAAAAAAAAAATGATTGAAAAAGACATTTTTCACTCAATGAGTTTGAAAGATTATCAGCATAAAAAAAGTCGCCAAAAGATAAGCATTTTATTATTTCTAGTCGACAATGTACACAAAATAAACCATATTTATTTTTTTCCGAATTAAAATTATAAAAATTATATTTAATAATAAAAAAAAAATAGGTAAATTTAAATTATTGAAAACAAAAGGGAGGAGGAAACTATAAAGATTAAAATTAACAAAAGCTCAAAAAGAGAGCAAGCAATATATTTAACAGGAAATTAAAAGATTGAATTTACAAAAAAGATGTAAAAGATGAGTCACACAAAAAGGGGGGGGGGGGTAAAGTTCTAAAAACCTATGAAAAATCTATTATTAAGAATAAATACCTAAAAAAAAGGCAAAGATAAAAAAAAAAATGTGGAGAAGCTAATAAAATAAAAATTAATATGCTAGTGTACGAAAGGGGTCCCAAATTTCTGGCCTCAAAACATTTAGGTCACTTGATCGGTGGAACGATGATTAAAAAAAAAAAAAAAAAAGAAAAGAAAAAAAAAGCGATACACATTAGTCTAATGTCATTAGAAAAGCATCTCACATAAAGGACAGCACATTTCCATAAAACGGAAGTTTTTTGGAAGGAATAAACTTACCACTATAGACTTTCATACAACTATTGTATTTTTGGTTGTGTATGACCCCAGCGACAAAATGTATGCTGAATTAATAAAACAAAGCAATCTGTTCATTAAAAAAGAAAATTATTTGAACTGTTTTTTAAGATTCTTTGATATAGAAATAGGTGGCACAATGAGCTGAATTAATGATTAACGAGCTGGTTTTATAATTTAAAAATGCAACTTTTTTTTCATGGGTCAAGTTATACATCTCAGAATTAACTGTGTTGAAATAACTGAGTGGTCATCAAATGCTACTGTTATATACTGTGACCTTACACCAGTAAGTAGCGATTATGTTAACTAGTATGCATTTTGACAAGAGTTACACAATTACATGTCAAGATAACTTGGCAGCAAACAGAAATAGACCCAGTGCAGCTGGCATGATTGAAGCACAAGGAGGGGGGGGGGACTTAAAGGTTAGTTCCCTATACAAAACGTGCTAGAAATCTAGGTGTCAAATGGTATGTGATAGAAATAACGTCACGTGTTCGGAGAGACAAAACAGTTTCTAATCAATTGCAGTCAGAAAGCAAGAGAGAGGTACATGCTTCTGACAATGTAGAGAGAATCTAAGTGAATGTTGCCCTCGAGACTCTGCCTGTAGGTATGCATCTTAAGTAAAAAAATAAAAACAAAAAAAAAACATTATTAGAATTAGATATTGGTCTCTCCTCCCATGAACAACCATTCTCTGAATAAAACCTTTGAGAGCCAGCAAGAAAGTATACACTGTGTTTCCATGGATGAATAGATTCGTCTTGTTAAACGGAAGATCAACAATCATGAGGGAATCATGGAAAAGTGACGATCGGAGAATAAAGACCAGCAACCGCATGTGTATGTAAAAAAAAAAAAAAAAAAAAAAAAAACACTTGTTTCGTCAATTTGTTTCCTGATCGCTTACAGGCGAAAACATTTGCGAAAGCACGCACATAAATGACAATGTGTGAACTGGTTTGTTTAGTGTATAAAAGATTGCCAATGAGCTTGTTATGCTTGATTCATCCACAGCTTTCCCAGTTCATAAAACTTTAAAAGGTTCAACCTCCTCCCCACCGCTGAGGGGGGGGGGATGGTGCATGGTGAGGGGGGGGGGTCTTTTGAATAAGAGTCTTTCTCTTTATGAGAGAGAATTCAGCTTTGCGACTGCTGTTTAATGAGAGATGCGTGTCTGACACAGATACAGAAGTTTAACTGGGTTATGAGTAAATCATGTATTACCACGGATGAAATGGAGTTTTTAGGATTTTTTTTTTTTTCGAAGACAAATGTCTCATCCAGTTCTTGATCAGTCCATGTTTTCGTCTTGCAGACTCATCCACTTTTTTCTTTTCTGAAATCCACACAGCATTTAGTCTGACAAAACAGAGAAGTAAAGTAATGCCAAGATTCTCACTCCATTTGCACCAGATATAATTCTTTGTTTAAATCTTTGATGAATTAATAAATGTGGCAATTTATTCGATTTTTATTTTCAGCAATAATATATATATATATATATATATATATATATATACATATATATATATATATATTACACACAAACATTGTTCTTTATTATACTGTAGGATTATAAAATCTATACTGACTTTATAGCTAGTGTACCTATTTACAATGCCTCCCCACAGGACAGAGTTAGACACCAGGGTGGTTTTTTTAACGTGGAGAAAAGGTACAAAAATAAAAAAATTGTCTCAGTCATGAAGGACTGCTCCTCCACCGAAAGAGAACAAGAAATGGAAGTGCAGCATCTGAAGAACAGATGCTACACTTTGATCTTGGCCAAAAGGCCAAGCTAGTGTAACCGAAATCCCTAATTCTGCTGCTTTAGGCATTACAATTACACTGGTTATGAAGTCAATGTTCTCTTTACAAAGAAAATATAGTGACCCCTTCTCTCTCTCTCACACACACACTATCTATAACAGGTAATGGTGAAAAAATGATTGATTTGAAACGGGTTGAAAAACGTGTCAATCGAGAACAGAGGCTGGTTTTTCACTATTTCTGTGAAACAAGTAATTTTATATATCGTTTGGCAATAGTCTTTTTTTTTCTTTTTTTTTTTTTAATTTTCTTATTTTGTTCTAATTGGGGATGGAGCATTCTACACAATGCCAGACATTCACCCGCTATCTCATACATTCCAACCAAGAGATCTTTTTAAGATTCTAACCGTCCCTTTAAGTGTATCTCTCTTGCACTTGGTTCGCCAAGTATATTTTCTAGGTAGTTTTTTTATTATTATTATTCTTTTTCACGAGTATGGTTACTTCTATAATTACTAGAATGACAGAGTACAATTTTCTTTTTACTGAAAATAGAACTTAAAAAAATGCAAGAGATGTAACTCAATTTGAGGTATTATTGTACATTGAGTCCCAATGCTATTTAACTAAACGAGAAGAATTAGATTTGGGGGATGAGGGTTGATTACAAAAAATAAATAAATATGGAAGAATATAAGAAAGCTACAGCAGTACAGGGAACCGAGTGTTAAAATGATGTGATGTATGGACAAACAAAAAGAAGTGTCATAAAAAGACATTTCTTTTGGTCCCTTTCTTTCTGAAAAAGAGATTAGATTCTCGAAATATCCAAGACTACTACTATCCTGGTTATCCCAAATAGTAAGTCTATTTTACTGTTTTGTATTTGATTAATCTGGAAAACAAATGAATATATGAAAATATACAAAAACTTTTTCGTTTGTCCATACATCATATTTTAACACCTGGTTCCCTGCATTGCTATAGCTTTCTTGTACTCTTCTACATTTATTTAGCAGCAATGCTTCAAGCAAATTACCATTCCCTCATATATATATATATATATATATATATATATATATATAATGACAATTACAGAGTTACAGTCCACTCTTTAACTTCCCGTTTTTGCTCCACAGAGAGTTACATGGTGACAAGCAAGATGTGGTCCCTTTTAATGGTTAGTATACAATCTTCATTCTAACTATAGTTTTTTTTTTATTACAAATATTTTTCTTGTGATTGAAAATGTAAGATTTTTTTTTATTAAATACTTTGTTTTTGTTTATATAATATATATAGATGGTTAAATTGACAGTGTCTGAGGGTCACATAACTTGCGGCCTTTTGACTTACTAGATTCCAGGACAAGAATTCATCTAGTCTGGTGGAGTATCCAGCTTAGTGCTGTTACGATAGACAACATCACTTAAGATGCACTATTGCTCGTCTAAGCCACTGTGGTTAGCCATACCGAGATCTTATTTGGGCCACAAATACTAGGTGATTTGGAATATTTAGTCAGTTTACTTGTAGGAGGGCGGGGGGGGGGGGAGTATCCTCGTGTCAGGTTTTCCTGACAAACCCCTGTAAAGAGTGACCTTAGACACTCGAGGACAGTGTCTAGTAGGTATAGACGTGTTAAAATCTCAAGATGGATAACTCAAAAACAGCCCCCTCCATTTAAAAAAAAAAAAACAAAGCAAACAAAAAAAAAAACATAAAACCATTTGTATCGCCTGCACACTTTTTTTTTTTTTTATTATCGTATTTTGTTTACACCAACATTTCTTTCACCTAGTTTTTTATTCGTTAAAATTTTACGCTGTAATTGATGCATTTATTTCGTTTCAGTTTCATTCAGTTCGGTAATTCGGTTTTTACATAAACACGAGTCACGTAACCCATAGGAGGTTCTCGGACACTGTCTATCAATTTCATCTTTTTACAATAGCCAATAAAAGAAAAAAGAACAAAGGAATGAAAAAAAATAAGTCAATATTAACAAAGGCAGAATAAGTTACTCTTCTACCTCCTTGCATAAGTTTTTTGTGTTTTAACTTATTTTAAAGCGTTTATTTATTTTGAAACAAATGTAGTGTCAAGTCTGTTAGAACAAAAGACAGGGCGGTTTTGTTACAGTCATTTGGACCCTCGACAATCGTTCAAAAATTGAAAATTAAACAAAATACTGACAGAAACACACCCGAACAATGTTACCAATCGTACGAAAATGTAATGTGTATTTATTTGGTGCTTATTTTTTTAATTACACTTATTTAAAAAGAAAATTATACAAAAAAATCTTCATGATGTACGTCCTCGTCACGGAACGAAGATGTCATATTCCAAAAATCACATAAAATGATCAAGTATTTTTTTTTAACTAAGAAAATCAAATTTTACGACTAAATGAGTAATAATGTTTACATCAGCCATGATGAAATATGGGTAAGGCAACTCAATTCGAAGTATCTAGATAAAAATCAGCCTTATACCGAATACAAATTAGTATTAAAATCGTAAAGTTTAATTTTCTTAGTTAAAAAAAAATACTACTTGATCAATTTACGTAATTTTTAGAATATGACATTTTTTGTTCTGTGACGAGTATTTTTCTGTTTTTTTTTGTTTGTTTGTTTGGAGGCATTTTTTTTTTTTTTTTGTATTATTATACAAACACCGTGACAGCGAATTAGTAAAAACAGACGTAGTATTCTGTTACGTTTCGGTGTGCTGAACACGAATCTGAAAACTGGGTTAGGGTTAGGGTTAGGGTTAGGGTTATTATTAATAATTCGCTGTCACCTTTTTTTTTGGTAATAGCCAATAAAATAAAATAAAAAGGTAAAAAAAAATGATAAATATATATTGTATTTATTTAGAATTACTAAATAAGTAATTCTAAATAAATACAATATATATTTATCATTTTTATACCCTTTTTTATTTTATTGGCTATTACCAAAATAAATGCCTCCTTTTTTTTTTAGAGTACAATCTACAAAAAGAATATATATTTTATAGTGAGAGGCTGGTTTTGTATACCTACGCCTAAATGATTATTATTATTATTATTATTATAAAAACAAGAATTTTGAGTTTGTAAAAAGTTCTCTTTAACCTTTTACGAACTTAAAGTAAAAAAAAAAAAAATTTACCCGTCCAAGTGGTTTTTCCACAAGTCGCACATGTCGCCTTCATACACATCTTATTGTGGTCTTTAAATTGTTGTTCAGATCGCAAAATACAACGAGTTGTAAAGAGAAAGTGTTGCGAAGAAGTGAACAATGCGATTATTGTTTTCTTAAGAACAAGACACGCTCGCTAGTACACGCTTCGCTTCCCTCTCACTTTAGTTAAGACGCGTCAAGGGCAGATAACTCTCGGGCAACAAAATTGCTTGATAATTAATGTGTGGCCAACTGAGATTTTCAAAACTCACTAGATCGGAAAAAAAAAATCGGCAATCACGCATATTCACTCATTCGAGCTTTTACTCTGTGATAATTTACAGGAAGTAGACGGTGTCGGCTGATTTCGCATCCCTGCTGAACAAAGTTCTACGAGTTATTATTTGTTTAATTTCTGGGTGCTTGTTAAGATATAGTCGACGGATCGATTTTTTAAATATATGGTTTTAATTAAAAATAACAGTACTTACTTAATTGTCATGTCGAAGATAGTAATATATTCAAAGATTATGGAAATCTATCGAGTAGAACAACTGCTATATTGTGTTTTTAGTAAAAAAAAAAATAATAATAATAATTTTCAAAAAGTCTATCGCTACCGTGTACTGTATCACTCAGTGAATTTTTGTAGGAATTTTTGACACCCCTAACACGAAACTGCGAATAAAATATAAAAAAAAAAACTCGTAATTTCTCTTTTAAAAGTGGGTTGTTTATTTTCTTTATGGATTATACTTCCAAAATAAACTAATAAAGTTGTTTTAACAGTAATAGAAATATTTTTTTATTTTTTAAAAAACTAATGAAATTAATTCAATTTTACGAGCTCAGTATTTTTTAATTTTTAAACTTTAAAAATCTATCAAAATTTTTCTATTGGTTCAATTTTTACGATATTTTCAGGGTCAATGTGGAATTTTATGCTCTTTCCAATAAACTGAATATAATATTTTAGACAAACGTTTTTTTTAATTCACACCCCTCATTTTCAAGTGTCTATTAAAAAGTAAATAATAAATTACTCACCAAAGTTTTATATATAACAAATTGAAGATAAATGATCAATAAATAATATATTCAAATTTAAAACAAAAAAAGTAGTGTTTTTTAGAAATTTACCTGTAAAGTCCGAAGTTTAAAACCTTTTTTTTTAAAAAAAAACTACGTTGTTTGTTTTTGTTTTGTATTTTTTTTTAATGAAACCTTGGTCCTTGCTCCTTTAATTGAAAAAAAAAATTAGGGCTTGAATTACATTTTTCGAGGAGTTATAAGCTTAGAAAGACGAGGTGGAATTATTCAATATTTTTCCCGAAATTTCTGACACAGCTATCGCTATGGTATGAAACAATATGTCCGCTATTACAGTGGCGAAAAGGGAGGTTCCTTGTATTCGCAATCTTCAAGGCACTCACATTTAGGGAAAATGCAATTGACTATTCGTTGAATTCAAATTTTTTTCACCCATTTCAACAAGTGGGTTATGACGTTACTTGACATTTTTTGATAGAATACAACGATAAAGACGTGAAAACACAGCGTCTTTTTGATAACCTGCATGAGTCTACGTGCCGTTCATGTGGAGCTATTACTCTTACTATTATATGAGCAATAGATCTTTTCTATTAGTGTTTATTAGGTTTACCAACCTGTTTGATGTTCCTACGCATGTCGATTCGGATAATGCAAAGACTTTTCTAGCTTCCGGCATCATGTTATCTGAAATCTTTGTTTCGGATAAATTCGGAGAAAAATTTAGGTCAACTCACCATCACTTTATTCAGCTTGGCAAAGAGGTGCATGGAAGAGGGTGATAAAAGCAAGCAATGTTTGAAAAAAATAATAGGTAGAAAGAAAGTTAGCTATTTTGACTTTTCCGATGTGGAGAAAGCGATCAACGACCGACAAATTGCATCTATTACTGCTTCTGAAGGGGGTCTCGACATTTTAACACCTAATCATTTTTTATAAACTGATTATAACTCACATTTGTTGACCAATAATTATGGATCAGACGAATTGTGTCCTGATCCATCTGTGACATGATGCGGACCGAGCGATGCCGAGTGACCTTGCAAGTCGACACGAATTCAGAGGAATTCGTACGGCTGAATTCTAATGATGATCATGATGATGATGGTTTGATGTTGTTTAAAACAGAAATGTCTATGGGATTTTGTCAGAGAGAGAAAAAGAACAAATAATTGTTCTTATCTTATTGTTGGAAATCCGTTAACAACGAAAAGGTTGTTTTAGGCCCTCTGTTGAGCGATATGAAGAAATCCAGATTCTTAAGCTGACAGCTTGGGGTGGGAATCGGGGGTGAGGGGTTGCCGCCAGGCATTGTCGACCTGGGAGTGACTAATAGCTCCTAATGACATGATAAGGAACACCTCAGTGCAATGAGGGTTAAAAATTGGTATAGATAAAAGCCGAGAGAAGGAGTAGAAATTAGGGAAACAGAGAGAGAGGAAATTCAAAAGAGGAAAGGAAAGAGAGAAAGAGTGACTCCAAAAAGATGGGAGGAGGAATTACTGATTTGATAAAAACAAGACACTTGGCTAATTGGTGTCTGTTTTCGCTGATCCCTTCCCGTGGACTGACGGTAGATGAAGAACGGAGAACTTGGTAAAAGAAACAAAACTGCCAGCCCCCTAACTTGCATGACTAGGCCAGTGTGTAACTATTATATTGTAAAGTCAAAGAGAATAATCAATTCTATGTTAAGAAAACCAGTTGAGTTTTGACTTTCTTTTCTTTGATTGGAACGCCGTTGTGAATGCAATATATTTCTCCGATAGCCCAGGTGACGGTTGGAAGCTGATTTGAAAGCAGAACCGGAAGGAGACCGACGACGACCCGAAGACGAATTCGACCACTAGATGAAACCACGGGTAGCGCCACAGGTATCGGCTACAGGTGCATTTCAATCACGAGCCTATGCAGCTGAGCTGCACTGGAGGGGTTACACATCCAGTAAAGCAAAACTTTTGCAATCTCTGGAATTGAGACACAGGTATATAGAAAACTTCAGAAAGATATGACACCATGATTATTTGTTGTCCTTAAGAGAGGTTGATGCTAATATATTAGGCGATTGCCCTCAGAAGGTGCCAGTCGGAGAAATCGTGTTAATTAAATCTAATAAAAGTCAACCTTTTTTGGAATCTAGGTAAGATGCTTAGACTCATTAATGTGTATAATGGTAAAGTTTACTCGGCCTGTGTATTAAGGGATGGATGTGAACAGCTTCATCTATTAAAGAATTTATTTCCCCTGGATTTAAAGGGTGTTTCTGTGTCATCTTCAGCAGAATTTATGAAAGAAGGTGATCCCTTCTTCTGTCCAACTTGTTCCGTCGCGAATGATGGATCATCTCCTACAGTATGCTGTGACGTCCATGACAGTTGGTATCATTTTAACTGTGTTGGGGTAAAACAACATGATACTTTCAAAGAGTGGATTTGTCCAAATTGTTCAGAAAAAGTATCACATTAAGTTCTTAATTTCAGCATTTATTAAGTTGTCATTTGACTTACATTCAAGTTATCGTTCTTGTTATTGTTAATATATTAGTAATCTAGGTTAAAGTAGGTTTATTGGTTTTAAATTCATTTATCGTAGCAGACAGAAACACATAGTTTCTTTAAAAAAAAAAACTACAATTGTTGATTGAGTCCTTGTGACCATCAGAATTAATTACCTGTCACCTAATTGACAGTCTAATACATATTTACTTTGTATTCAATAATTGGAAAAAACAATGGATAACCATTACTTTTTCTTCACTCTATTGGCTGTGTGTGAGAAATTACACAAATTGAATCGCATCTCTTCATTGGTTGATTAGTTGAATACATTGTTTTTAAACCGCCATTCTTATTGGTTGAATTCAAATTTTAACACACGCGAGTTGCGTGCCTTTTCAATTGAAAATTAGTTCCAGAAATACTTTGAAGGCGCCAGACTCATGTTATTTTTCTTAATTAATTTAAGGGCCTTTGGTGCCCAAATTGTCATGGTATTGTAGGAGTGAACCTAAGTGACCTCAGGCCACATACTACTACCATGAAGAAAAGACATTGTTTCTTTAATCCTCTCTTTCTCTAAAAGAACTCAACTAACCAAGATACCCAAAAATCTATTCCCTTTTATCTTCTGCTGTTGCTGCTTGCTCACCCACACACACACACACTCTCTCTCTCTCTCTCTCTCTCTCTCTCTCTCTCTCTCTCTCTCTCTCTCTCTCTCTCTCTCTCTCTCTCTCTTTGA
>NC_136517.1:47952569-48020069 GCF_053919585.1 Euprymna scolopes
ATTTATCAAGAAAAAAAAACAAATAAAAAAACTTTAAAGAATTCAACAAAAAATGTTCACATGGGATATTTCTTTTTTATATGAGATAAAAATATATTGAAATTTTGAAGAGCGTTTTCCGCCATCATGTGATACGCTTCTCTGTACATGGCTTCATCAACATGAGACCATTTCATGTCACCTACTGACCCCGAGACCTATTTTACTCTTTTGTTTTGATTCAGGATCAGTAGGCCTCTATACTGTTTGTACAGACACCAGTCATTGGGTCCACAACATTTTGTGAGTGGTTTACAGTCCTATGCTGATAGCCCAATTATATGAACCTTCTGTAACTCCTCCACTCATCCGTGTAACACAGATGAGAGAGAGAGAGAGAGAGAGAGAAAGAGAGAGAGAGAGGGGGGAGATGATTAAGAAAGTTCCTTGTGTAACCCCTTTTTTTAGACGGGGATATTCACCGGTCACGGTCACGTGAGAGAGTCACAATATTTTTCTCGTTGATGGTCACAAAGTGTGTGTTCAATTTAGTAGAATGTTATAATTGAAAACTGATCTCTGACGATAAAAGTCATAAAAAATTTGTTTTTTCAATTATTTTTTTTTTTAATCTGAAACTTAAGTTTGTAATCAATGAGCCTAACGTGAAAAAAAGAAGAAAAAAATGTAAATTTTGGAATTTAGAAATGGAGATCAATTTCTTAAACCTCTACCAAAATATTTATAGAAATGTAAAAACTGAAAGTTTATTATTTTTATTGTTTCATGATATCACAAAAAAATGTTAAAACTAAAATAATTCTTTGAAATAAATTATTTCCATATGGTCTTGTATTTCGTTTCATGTTTACTGACTTCCATTCCACATTTAGATAAACTGAATCCAATTCTGGCGTCTTAACTTTGCGTATTGAATATTTTGGACATAGCCATGCAATTTTCCCCCAATTTTCCATAAAAATTACTTTCAGCTATAAATAATTTTCTACTCAATAAATTTTCTTAATTTTTGGATATATTACTGTTTTCGACATGACAAGTACTGTTGTTTTTGCTTAAAACAATACATTTATTTTTTTTTTAAATCGATCTGTCATCTCTATCTTAACAAGCACTACAATTTTTTTTATCAAAATAAACATATCCATTAAAAAAAACAATTTGCCAAAATATCAAAATAAACGTATTTATTAAAAATAAATATATATATATATATATACGCGATGCATTCATAAAAGTAAATAAATGGATATTTTTATTTAATACACTGATATGTAACAAATAATAACTTGTGAAACTTTGTTCAGCAGGGATGCAAAATCGGCCGACACCTTCTACTTCCTGTAAACTATCACAGAATGAGTGAATATGCGTGATTGCCAAAAAATCACCAGAAAACCCTGTTTTTTGTGCTTACTCAGATTGGCATAACAGTTATGGAAACAAGCGCCCAAGAGTTGCATGTGCGTATTGTGAAAAGTCACCAACACTCAAACTCGAAACCTGATCGATAGGAAACGAAAAGGTAATATGCTTCAGAGAGCATATCTTTAAGCACAAGGCCACGAAACACTGTTGCCATGCCAGACAGTAAGAGGGCAATGGAAATAGATGCTGTCTGACATGTTTAGGGTTTTGCTTGAACATGGCTCCCTTCATTATGTAGGCTATCATTAATAGGGTGCGAGCACAAGGGAAAGCTGTGGACAGCGTAATGTCGGCTTATATCGATAATATCTTTGTTGATGAAGACATTGTGCCTGCATCTCGAGTTTGAGAACATTTAGCTCAGTTCAGGCTTGAATGCAAGGACCTAGAACGACTTGGATATGGCACATGCATACTGGGATGAGCACAGTGTCTTACACTGAAAATGAGGGAACGCAATCTCAGAAATTCCCAATATCATAACACGATGAACTGTATTTTTGTTGTGTGGAAAGCTTGTAGGGCACCTCCCAGTATGTGCATGGCTGCACGTGGCATGTGGAGTAATAAATAGAAAAGCCTGTTGCAGGGCTGAATGTCGGTGACAATCGACACTTCAACAAAAAAACAACATAGGCAAAAAACGACAATGGCAAAGAAGAGATGACAACCGCAGTGAGTACCTTCGTGAACGAATATAAATCCATTCAAGTTTATTTTTCTTAAGAAACTGAATGGTGGTAGGAGATCTCAGGCTGAGGGTTAGAATCCAGCTGGTGTTTGAACTGGTAGGTTACAAGGTCGTTGCTATGGGAAAATTCGTGCTGGCTTGAGAAACTGGACTGCTGGGCCTTGGGTGCGTTGATGGCGAGTAATCATTGCTGCAGCTACTGGATTCGGTCGTTGTCGAGGAGGTAGTCAAAACACTTCTGTGTGGACATGCTGCTGAGTTGATCAGACTGCTGACGGCCCGACCTCACCATGCAGTGATCTAGCCATGACTGATTGCTTGTTGAAAAAAACGCTGTATTCATACTCGTCTGGTGGACGTAGTTGTAGACACCAAAGCCTTTCGGTGCTGGTCGCTGTTTTCATTCAAGATTTGTGTTTGTTTTTGTGTCTTTAAAGTGCTGTGGTGAGTCATCTGTTTGAGGTTTATATTCATGTGTCGTATAAAATTGAAGCTGGGAAAGTTGTGAATATTATTCTAGTGGGAATTGTGCAATTCAGAGTTCCACAGAATAATTATTCACGTCAAAGTACTTGTCAGAAGGGCTGTCAGCTGTGGTTAAAAGTTTTGAATGAGATCCTTTTTGATGAGACTTTTTTTTGGTGGAAATCATGACAAGCCTGTTCAATTATAAACGTCTGGAATGATTAGGTAACAGACTCCCTACTCCGGCGTATGATCTACAAAACGATGGATGTAGTAAAGCAGAATGATCCAGCTTGTGGGAACTGGTGCATGGACATCCAGGAAATTAATGTATGAATTGATGCCAGCACACTAGCAATCAGAGTGGCATTGGAAAAAGATGGAACTGTGGTAGAGGATGCTTGTTGGCTGCAACCTAAAAACGATGCTCAACATATTAATCTGGCTGAATTGGATGCTGTGTTGAAGGGAATTAACTTGTCGCTCCAGTGGCAGATCAAGGAGTTGCACATAAAGACCGACTCTGCATGTGTACACAACTGGGTGTCAGACACTCTCAGCGGTAAAGCATGAGTTCACACCAAGGCTGCCAGTGAGATGCTCATTAGAAGATGACTAAATACCCTCAAAGAATTAGTAATGGAATATGGGCTCTCAGTAGACGTGACATTAGTTGCGTCAATTCACAAAATTGCTGATCAATTGATGCACGTACCACAACAGTGATTCAATGCCATAAAGAAGGATGCGAGACCAGAGCCACTAATCGGTGTAGTGCATATCACTAAACTGGACGTGGCCTAAATCATGGCCATTCACAGAAACAATAGACATCCAGGAGTGCGACACACTGCTTATTTCACCCAAAGTGTTTGCCTTGTAATGACAGAAGCATTAGTCAGATTGGCAATATGAACGTATGTGGAGTGCCAATTTATAGATCCAGTGCCAGTTCACTGGGAGAAAGGAAAACTGGAGGTGAGCAGTAATTGGCAATGGTTGGGAATGGACATTACACACTACGGTGCTTACCATTTCCTAACTATCACAGATTATGACCCATCACAGTTTTCAGTGTGGAGATAAGTAACACATCAGGGGAGACGATATCTTTGTTCCTTGATCTTTATTGTTTTAAACATCTAAAGGGACTTGGCAACATGTACTTGTAGATATAGGCTTTGCGTTAGTCTAGCACAGCAACATTTGAGCCTTGCTGTTATCCTTCCCTTTTCTGAGAAAATATCTGTGTTGCTTACATATGTGTCAACATACTAATTTAGCTTCCAATAATCTATAACAGGACGAACCTTCTGTTTATTTTCCTACAGAATGGCCATGAGAAGGATTAGACCCTGTGGGGATCTGGACTCTTCCATTTTTTATCCACAGCTGTAGTTCCCAATCATATTCTTCTTAAATATGTGCAGGGGCTGGATACTCTGCGAGTCTGTTTCTCAATGTAATTGGAGGTTAGTTGCAAACCCATTTCCAAGATGCAGTCCATCTCCAAGTGGTCTTGTACATATACAGTTGTTAATGGTAATGCCAGCAGTTTGGTCGATTGCACTTCATAAACATAAACAGCGCCAAGTTACAGCCATTTCCCCTAGTGCTTGACCGCATTCAGCCCAAGCAATAAATGAAATCCTAGTAAGTCTTCATCTGCAAACAGAACTTCCATAGTCGTGGTGAGCTTTACATCAATGCAAACTTTCATCAATGCAAACTTTCATCATCACAGTTACACAGTACTTAAGTGCGCCTCCGTCTGCTGAGAGCATGCTAGTTGTTTTCCTTGTCCATGACTGATGGCACAAATTGCATACCAGAGTATATATACATCCTTTGTCCACCATAGCTTTTCATGGTATTCCACTGATACAGGCAGTCACCACTAGTAATGCTCCATTTACAAGAGTTTGGGGGATGAGATTAGCACTGAGTTCTCGATCAATGTGCCCCAGCTGTTCATATTGATAACATTTTTCAGGACTTCTCATCAGCACCTCTAAACTTTTTGCATCTCAGGAGGCAATCGTTTGTCCTATGATTGGGTCCATCACAATTGTAACATCTCGGAGACATATTCATCTCTTTCCGTGTGCATTATGATGCCCATGCAGCTATTGCAGTGTGCTCTGTAACTCCAACACAGTTCTTCAAGATGGCATGAGATTATGCCAGTATGCATAACAAATCTAGGTCCTCCATTTCAGAGGATGCTGGTAAGAACACTTCTGTTTGTTCGAGAAACAAACAAACGCCACCAAACAAAACTGCAAGTCTGTATAGTTCTGCTAAGAAGGCATCGGCCGTTTTACTTGCCTGAAGATGGTATGCTGCTAATTGCTTCCATAAATGCCATTGAAATTGTATCATATGCCCCGGAAGAAAATTCCAAAACTGAGTTCCCCAAGGCAGTCGGAGGCTATATATAGCGACATTCTGGAACAATGGACTAGAATGATGGCTAGCCCACATCAAGACGGAAAACGGATAACAGTGGACGGTTTGTTCATCTCGAAAGGGTCGGGAGGGTTCTACTAACAATTTTTGTTTATTTTGGGGACATTTTTTTCTCCACCCCATCAAAATGAAATATCAATAAATGACTTTTTCTAAAATTCTATTTTTACATAAAATACATATATATATATCCATCCCATTCATCGCCTGGAGCCCCTGGAGGGGCATAGGCCATCCACAACTTTGTAGATGTTTTGTAGCGAGGAGTTGTACCTTCTTTCCAGAAGGTACATACAGCGCCTGGCCTTCCGAAATGGTCACTCATCTGGTATTGGCCAGGCTCAACGTTGAACCAGTGTGTCAACATGTTTGTGCCGTACATACATATATATATATATATATATATATATATATATATATATATATATGTGTGTGTGTGTGTGTATATATATATATATATATATATATATATATTTTTTATTATTATTTTAAAAAAATCGATTTGATTTGGGAATCTTAAGCAGGATAAGCCCCGGTGTGCTTGCGGTATTATGATGAATGAGAAGCTACGATTAGCATAGACCAACCAAAGTACAGTGACGAGGATGACTATAGACACCCATCCCCAATTTTTTTGAGTGGCCTTGTGCCTAATTTTTTGTTTTGTAAAATTTCTGCAGAATAAAAAATATATAAAGCAAGAAACGCTTTACGCAATGACTGAAACGTTTTGTCAATTCAAATCTTTCACATAAAATTTCGATCATAAAAAGTAAAAAAAAAAAAAATATTCTAGTTGGTTGATCTTCTCTAATGTAAACATACAGCCCACGTTTCAGTCAGCGCACATTGTGTTACGTAGAATGAGACATGTTTATCAATAGTGAAAATGAACATAAAAAAAACTATTCTTGAAAGGCATAAAAAGATATGTTTTTTCACGGATAAAAGCGTTGTTTAAGTGCAAATTCAAATTTGCACTTCGAAACAAAGCTTTTATCACGGAGAGAACGTATCTTCATATAACTTCCCGTGCGCAACTATGTGTGTCTCCCAGCCTGGACATTTAAAAATCATGGGTGATAACACCGCAAAGGTCTTGTGTTTCTTAATAGAATCATGCACGAGGATCTATGGAAAAAAAAAAATGTCTATCCTGACGAAGATGTGATTACGTCGAAAAGTTCGAATTATAAACAAATAAATGTTTTTTTTTTTTTGTTTTTTTTAACATTTTCACCCCAAACAAGGCAAATTGCCACTTTGGTGTAGGGGGCTAATATCAGGGGCAACAACTACTGGGGTACTATGTAGGGATTTGGGCAGCAAGATGTCGGTTCACGTTGCACTTGAACTTCTGCACGTCAGTACTGTTGGGAAAGCAGAATTCCAAAAGTCTAGCAGTTCTGGGGAAGAAACTATTGGAGTAGAAAGATCTTTTACATCTAGGGATCTCTACAGTGTGGGGGTGGGATTTAGCAGCCTGTCGGGTTTGTCGAAGGTGCTCACGTCGTGGGGGCACAAGTGATTGCAGTTCGTCAGAGCATTCACCATTAAAATACTTGTAGAACAGGCAAGGGGATGCAACATTTCGTTGATGGGACAAAGACTGAAGCTTAGATGCCAGTTCAGGGCCTATCAGATTGGCGACTCTCTTTTGAACCTTGTCAAGGAGCGAGAGACTAGTCGCTGATGTACCAGCCCAAATGTGACAGCAGTACTTCATACATGGACGAATGGTGGCCTTATAGAGGTACAGGATACTTTCGGGTGTTAGTAGTTGTCTAGCACGGTAGAGAGAGCCCACCTTTCTTGCAGCGGCCCTGGCAATGCTTTCAATGTAATTGTTCCAACTCATGTTTCCTGTGAACGTTAGGCCAAGGAGTTTGAAAGATGTACTCTCAGATAAAGAGTCGTTGGCCATTGCTATAGGTGGTAGAGAGGGTTTCTTGTAATTATTGAATGAAACTAGTTTAGTCTTGAATTTGCATTGAATTGTTTTAATAATATTACATTTTGAATTATTCCGGAAAGAATTTATTGAAAATTTCAAAATACTTGCATCTTAACAGAATTATTTAAACAAATAACGTCTCTCCCCCTTTTCAAAAATATTAGTCTTTTATTAGTAACAATATTTTTAAAAGTTCTTTAAGGTAAAAATCTAATGAGTATGTGAATATGCAGCAATAAAATTTTGCAGATTTATTAGTTGCAATACAAAACTATTGTAATGGATGCATTTTGAAAAGTAATAAAGGTATAAATTATTAAGAAGGGGCGCACATTCAAACTTTGCCATGGGCGCCATTTTACATAGGTACGCCACTGCTTATTTATATGTTATTATTACCCTAAATAGTTAAATTATATATAAACACACACACACACACACACACACACACACACACACACACACACACATGTAACCTGTTACATATATGTGTGTGTGTGTGTGCGTTTGTGTGTAACCTATTAAAAAATAGCAAAAGTTACAGTCTGTTGACTTAGAATTAGCGCTTTATGACCAATTGATGGTCGAATATGGTTAAATGTGTGCTTATTTTTGTATTAAATACTAATCCCTATTAATTCGTGACTCTGCATAAAATGAATACCATAATACTTAGTTCGCTGCACCTCATCATAACAAGGTCCATACAAAATTTCCGCCAGATCGGTCGAGTAGTTTTCGAGAAAACGTCAGAGTAAATATAGCGTTGTGGTGACTAATTCCTATTAATCCCCAACTGTACAGCGAATGGATCCCATAATACTGATTTCTCTGAACCTTATCATAACCAAGGCCTGTACAAAATTTCAGCCAGATCGGCTCAGTAGTTTCTAAGAAAAAATGGAATAGATAGACAGACACATTAAGAGAAATATGAGATATAAGATATATATATATATACTAGCAAAAGTATATGAGATATAAGAAAAAACAAATATGAGATATAAGATATATACATATATACTAGCAAAAGTATATATATATATATATATATATATATATATATATATATATATATATATATATATATATATATATATATACTAGCCTGGGTGCCCGGCGTTGCCCAAGTGTTTGTAGGTGTGTGTTGAGCAAAAAAAAAAAATAAGTTGTAGTAGGCAGGCTCGAACCCGTGACGCGAAGACAGAAAAGAAAGTGGAAGTGTGTGTAAGGATGTTGGTTGGGCGGTACAAAATAAATAAATAAATAGGTGTAGTAAGTAGACTCAAACACATAACGCGCCAGAGGAAAAGGAGGTGAAAAAAAAAGCGGTTCTATCGATGTGTCCGTCACGATTGTGACATCACAGGCGGTCGAAATAACGTCTTTTATGCGACGTCGTTGACGCGCGGATTGAATGACTTGTAGAAAAGTGCCTAGTTGAGGGTGAAAGAATCTATGTTTTTGGCCAATTTTTTGATATTTATCGTTCGAAGGTTCGCGCTTCAAAACGATACTGATCTCGTGAAAATCCGTCGCCTCTGTCGAAAGTATTAGGCATACATACATACATACATACATACATTTAAACAGACAGGTTATATAGATATATAGATATCGAATCATATTAAGGAATAATTTACGACATTGTTTAAAACAAAAGAGTAATACCTTTTAATGGCAGCTATCCTTTATCAATGAATACTTGTAGTACGACGATGGTTCATCCGCAAGGAACATGACGCACTCCCGCTAGGTTTAAAAAAAAAGAGCGAAAGAAATTAATTAATTGTGCGAAAAAGAGTATAAAAAAATAAATAAACAATACTAAATACAACAAATGTTTGCATCGTATGAATGGCTTATAACGGCTTTTGGTTTTAGTCAAGATTATCTGCTCTTCCGGTTTCTGCCTTATAGACGGGACGATGGTGACAAGCAAGATATGGTCCCTTTTGATTATTTGTTTATAAAAATCTGATTTTGTCCATATGATTGAGGCATGTCTGTGATGAGATATAAAATAGAAATAGAAATGCTCTATGTAACTTCCTCTCAGATAACCTGTCTCCCCCCACCCAACTTTCACCATGTTAATAATGGCTTTCTAAATAATAATTTTATTTAGAAAGCCATTATTAACATGGGGATGGAAAGGGGCTTTGTTGACCGTCTGTATTTTGGGTGAGATTGAACATTCACCGTCCAGCACCCAGTTTCTTCATTGAAATTACTATATGATAAATGTTTTCCTTTCCCTATGTTAAGAATGGCTTTCTTGTACGCTTGATCATATCTAAGTATCCAGCCAAATGGATAGCAAAAACCGGAAATCAAAAAAGTAAACAATGTTGATTATTACCCCGCATTTTTGATAATTAAAAAAAATTCAATATTTTAAGGTACTTCAGAGAATTTTTCCATTTTTCATTATATTTTCCGGCATGCTGTACGTCATCAAAGTTTTCAACTAAGAACTGTTTCAAATTAAAATAAAAAAACACTATCATATGATAACAATGGAAATTTAAAAAGGAACTTATATTAAAAATAAAAAAGTAATATTTATATTATTAAGGTAAAACACCTGTAAAATTGTACTGTTTTAGTCGATAGGACGACATAATTTGATTTTGTAATAATTCATTTCAAAACGTGTAAAGTGAGAATTGTCTACTATAATGACATCAAATTTAATCATCGGCGTTTTTTTTTAAATAACGCATATTAATATATAAATATTTTATAATTAACTATAGCATTTTGATGTTTGAAGTGGATGGGTGCGTTTTTCTTTTTTTATTATTTCAATTATTCTGAGTACTCTTTTCTTCTTAAGTGTTATTCTCACAGCGTTTCGGCCGCTGTAACCCCCGTCCTTCTTCTGATATATCTTATTGAAGCTAGGAATTTTGCAAATTCAGAAATGACTTATATAGTTCAAGGTTGGAGCATGGAATTTCTTGAGTTAATTTAATTTTCCAGGCAACGTCGGGATATGGCGTGGCTAGTAAAAATAAAAATACAGTTTTTCGTAAATGTCCGGCTCTAGGTTTGATCGAACCCATTTTATGTTTTACGGCAGACTAAAACCCCCCCTTTTCACCATTTTACAAAACTCTTTTAAATTAAAGACCTAAAATGGATTCGTCCAACTTAAAATCGGACATATGTGAAAAAACTGATCTTTATTTTTTTTTTTTTTTTTACTAGCTGATCCGTGTCCCGTAAGTATATGAAATAGTTTTTCTGTTAATTGATTTTGAACAGCCATATTTTACTTGTGGATTAATAGAAAACAAGTGCCAAATACTGCTTATCTGTATTTATATAAAACTAGACTACCCGTGACCCGTTGGGTCAGTATGTTATGTTAGCTATGGAATTTATGTATGAGCGTGACACTTGTGACATAAAGAAAATAGTTGTTTTTTTTTACATAACAGAAACATTCCTATGAAAGTATATTAAAATGAAAAAAGAATATAGATAGATTTCTTTGAGTCGTTCTGTTTATTATAATTGATTATTTTTGAAAAATAAATTACAGTTGCTGAATTATAAATGGTTGTCCATACTTATAGGTAAATGTTCACTGAACAGATACCATAATACTTATTATAGTTAAATTCAAATTTTGATATATCTGCTTTTTTTTTTTTTTACATCGTTCATTTCTGTATTACGTTTAAGTTATTTTAAACCCCACTCTTCCCATGTAAAATAATAATTTCGAAATAATAACGTTAACATTTCAGTGTCCCAATTGTTCTTTTGTTTGTTTTTTTTTTCACGTTTAAATTATCCAAATAAACAATTGTTAATGCTGTCTGCTTTTTTTTTACATCGTTCATTTCTGTATTACGTTTAAGTTACTTTAAACCCCACTCTTCCCATGTTAAATAATAATATCGAAATAATAACGTTAATATTTCAGTGCGCAAGTCATGCGTGCATGCGCAACTGGATGTCGTAAACTGGGCTACATACATCGTTACAAGATCACTTGAGTTTTATAATTATATAGATAAAGTATGTAAGAAGAAGATGTTTATATATTTGTACCTACAAGATTCACTCCTAAACTAATTAACCGATCATTATGAATTTGGGTTTGGTTTGGTTTGGTTTGGTTGTTTTGTTTTATGGTATGTCAAGCCTTTTGAGGTTATTTAATGCCAAGTTCAGTAATTTTGGAAAAAAAGTTTTTATGTTTCAAGTTGTTTATATCTTCAAATATTTATTCATGGTGTTTGGTTTGGTGGTTTTGTAGGCGAAAATTGTTGCTTTTGTTTTTGGTTCTACAGAACGTGATTGAATCTTGCAAAGATAAAGGAAAAAAAAACAATAACGTCAATGTTTGGTGCATTTTAGTCAGAAAGCCAGAATCTTCAGACAGCCTGATCTGGTAGTACTAAATCAATTTGGGAACTCAGCTCCTAGAATAAGGGTGAATAATGTGAACTATACTTAGTTTAATTTAGTTTTATGAAAAATGAGACAAAGAGGGGGTGAAAAAAGTCGTTTGTCATAGAAAGACACAGAATTTAATTTGTAAGCTAAAATCTATAATTTTTTTTTTTTTTCAACTAATGTAATGCTTTCTTTATCCCATTAATTTTCATATAAAAAATTATGGAGTGTTGAGGAAAAAATTACTGAATGTTTCATCGCTTTAAGAGAAGACGTAAGATAGCTAGTAATGTAGCAACGTTGGATGCGTTCGTGAAAATAGTGCTGAAAACAAAGTTTTTCAATATAAGGTGAGAGTAAATAAGCAAAAGGAATTCTCCATTAAAAAGTAACACTCTTAAAATATCGATGCTTTTTGACAATACATTTTTATACTGCATTTCTATTATTCCAAATAGAGTTTTATCTTTATCAAATATTTTATTCTTTTCTGCGTTTCATCCCAAACAAGACAGATGTAAGGGGCTATAATTTTGGACAAAATTTGCAAGGACCCAGCAAGGAATTCCAAAGTCTAGCAGTTCAAGGGAAGAAGTTATTTAAGTAAGGTCCCAGTATATAACAATACTATCTTTACTAGATTAGGATTCATTGAAAGGAAAGTTCTTTGCAGTGGTGGTAGCTGGACGAGTTCGAGATAAGTTCTTACAGTGTAGAGGTAGGCATTAAAGCTCAGTTGAGCACCTACCTTAGGAATAATTACAGCAATGAGTAGTGTATCTACTGTTAGAAAGTGACTATTGAGAAAATTGCAGAATCAATTTTTGCACATATTTGATTACTTAATATTTGAATATTTATTATTTGATTAGTTAATTATTGGAATATTTATAATTTGATTACTTAATATTTGAATATTTATATTTGATTAGTTAATTATTGGAATATTTATAATTTGATTACTTAATATTAGAATATTTATTATTTGATTACTTAATATTTGAATATTAATTATTTGATTAGTTAATTATTGGAATATTTATAATTTGATTACTTAATATTTGAATATTTATTATTTGATTAGTTAATTATTGGAATATTTATAATTTGATTACTTAATATTAGAATATTTATTATTTGATTACTTAATATTTGAATATTAATTATTTGATTAGTCATTATTTGAATATTTATTATTTGATTAGTTAATATTTAAATATTTATTATTTCATTAGTTTATATTTGAATATTTATAATTTCATTAGTTTATAGTTGAATATTTATTATTTGATTACTTATCTAAATATTTATTAATTGATTATTTACTTTATTTGATTTACTAATCTAAATATTTATTAATTGATTATTTCATATTTGAATATTTATTATTTGATTAGTTTATATTTTAATAATTATTATCTGATTATTTTATATTTGAATATCTATTATTTAATTAGTTAATATTTGAACATTTAGTATTTGGTTAGTAAATATTTGAATATTTACAATTTGATTACTTAATATTTGAATATTTTTTATTTAATTAGTTGATTATTGGAACATTTATTATTTGATTACTTAATATTTGAATATTTATTATTTAATTAGTTAATATTTGAATATTTATTATTTGATTAGTAAATATTTGAATATTTATTTTCTGATTACTTAATATTTTAATATTTATTATTTGATTAGTTAATTATTGGAATATTTATTATTTGATTATTTATATTTGAATATTTATTATTTGATTACTTAATATTTGAATATTTATTATTTGATTACTTAATATTCGAATATTTATAATTTGATTACTTAATATTTGAATATTTATTATTTCATTAGTTAATTAGTGGAAAATTTATTATTTGATTACTTAATATTTAAATATTTATTGTTTGATTATTTAATATTTAAATATTTATTGTTTGATTAGTTAATATTTGAATATTTATTATTTGAGTATTTAATATTTACATATTTATTATTTGATTACTTAATATTGGAATATTTATTATTTGATTATTTAATATTTGAATATTCATTATTTGATTATTTAATATTTGAATATTTCTTATTTGATTGTTTAATATTTGAATATTTATTATTTGATTGTTTAATATTAGAGTATGTAATATTTAATTATTTAATATTTGAATATTTATTATTTGATTATTTAATACTTAAATTTTTATTATTTGATTAGTTAATATTTGTAATATTTTTATAATAACTTAATATTTTAATATTTATTATTTAATTAGTAAATATTTTCATATTTATTATTTATTTAGTTATAATTTGAATATTTATTATTTGATGACTTAATATTTGAATATTTATCATTTAATTAGTTAATATTTGAATTTTTATTATTTGCTTAGTGAATATTTGAATATTTATTATTTGATTACTTAATATTTGAATATTTATTATTTGATTACTTAATATTGGAATATTTATTATTTGATTAGTTAATTATTGGAATATTTATAATCTGATTACTTATATTTGAATATTTATTATTTAATTACTTAATATTTGAATACTTATTATTTGATTACTTAATATTTGAATATTTATTATTTGAATACTTAATATTTGAATATTTATTATTTGGTTAGTAAATATTTGAATATTTATTATTTGATTAGTTAATATTTGAATATTTATTATTTGGTTAGTAAATATTGGAATATTCATTATTTGATTAGTTAATATTTGAATATTTATTATTTGGTTAGTAAATATTTGAATATTTATTATTTGGTTAGTAAATATTTGAATATTTATTATTTGGTTAGTTAATATTTGAATATTTATTATTTGGTTAGTAAATATTTGAATATTTATTATTTGATTAGTTAATATTTGAATATTTATTATTTGGTTAGTAAATATTTGAATATTTATTATTTGATTAGTTAATATTTGAATATTTATTATTTGGTTAGTAAATATTGGAATATTCATTATTTGATTAGTTAATATTTGAATATTTATTATTTGGTTAGTAAATATTGGAATATTGATTATTTGATTAGTTAATATTTGAATATTTATTATTTGGTTAGTAAATATTGGAATATTTATTATTTGATTAGTTAATATTTGAATATTTATTATTTGGTTAGTAAATATTGGAATATTTATTATTTGGTTAGTAAATATTTGAATATTTATTATTTGATTAGTTAATATTTGAATATTTATTATTTGGTTAGTAAATATTGGAATATTTATTATTTGATTAGTTAATATTTGAATATTTATTATTTGGTTAGTAAATATTGGAATATTCATTATTTGATTAGTTAATATTTGAATATTTATTATTTGGTTAGTAAATATTTGAATATTTATTATTAGGTTAGTAAATATTTGAATATTTATTATTTGATTAGTTAATATTTGAATATTTATTATTTGGTTAGTAAATATTTGAATATTTATTATTTGATTAGTTAATATTTGAATATTTATTATTTGGTTAGTAAATATTGGAATATTTATTATTTGATTAGTTAATATTTGAATATTTATTATTTGGTTAGTAAATATTGGAATATTTATTATTTGATTAGTTACAGAAAGAAAAAGTTATATGTTACATCTGTCTATATATGGCAACAGTACTTCATCTAAGGAAATATCTGATTCTTAAATATATAGAGCATTGCATCAGGAGTAATTTCTGGAACGGTATAGAATGATCCAATTATAAGAGATTTTATGTATAAAGTATTGTTGCTATATTTGGTGAATGGCTGTCCTATTTAAGAGTTTTTGATAATTATCAGAAACGTATTTGCAATTTAAATGGCCTTACCCTTTCTTATTCTTTGCAACTTTTCTTTCACAAACGTGATGTTGCTAGTTTCAGTCTTTTCTATAAATGCTATTATGGTATGTGTTTTTCAGAATTTTCTGATCTGTGTCCTCCTTCTTTTGTTCCAATTTATTTAACTCGTTGGTCTAGTGATTTCTATTGATTCACTACTTTGATACGACATTGTAATACAATTTCTTATTCCAGTAGCTTCTTTCTAAGAACCATAGCATTGTAGAACTCTCTTCCTGCTGACTGTTTTCCTCCTACCTTTAATCTTGTTTTTCTTTTTTTCAAGACTAAGATCATTACGCATCTTCTGTCTTTGCGATGATCAACTTTTGTTTTTGTTAGCTCCTTGCACTAAGTAGCTTCACGCCTTGTCTGGAGGTTATTAAATCAAGAAACTTCTTTAAAGAGAGAGAGAGAGAGAGAGAGAGAGAGAGAGAGAGAAAGAGAGAGAGAGAGAGAGAAAGAGAAAGAGAGAGAGATTCATTTCAATAATCCTCAGTGAACAAGAAACAATAATTGCATCTGCTCATTCAACAAATGCTCACAAAGTAATACTGAATGATTGATAAAAATTAGTAACCAACAAGATTAAATCTGGGTAGTAAAGGGGAGTGGGTACAGAACAGGAGACTTCGATGGTATTGTCACTTTTAGAGAATGGATGAAAGTTCTATGGTCAGCATATATATATAAGGTTAAAGAAAAGATGGCAGAAAGTGATAAAAATGGATTTGGGAAAAAGAGGGATAAATAAAGACTTGGCCAGAGATAGGTTACGTAGGAAGTCAGTTTCTTAAAGCTGTCCAACACATTCCAGCATGTAAAACAGACGAGAAACCATAGATGGTGGTGGTGATGAAGAAGAAGAAGAAGAAGAAGAAGAAGAAGAAGAAGAAGAAGAAGAAGAAGAAGACGATGATGATGATAATGATGATGATGACATTGGTCAAAGGATTCTTGGTACATGGGTGTGCAAGAAGTAATAACACAACCCATGTACCAACATTCCCTGTTACTATCATTCCAGTAATTATAGGAGCAATCGGACTTATGAAAAAGAATTTCAAAAACTACCTGGCAAATATACCCCGTGAACCAAATGCAAGAGAGATACAAATAATTGCACTTAAAAAGGTGATTAGAATCTTAAAAAGATCTCTCGGTTGGGATGTATGAGATAATGGGTGAATGTCTGGCATCCAGTAGGTTGCCCCGACTCCATTTAGACCTAAATTATATTAAAAAAAAACAATTGTTACAATCTCACTTGTGGTTGAGTATATTGTCCTCAGAGCATAAGATACCGTTGTGTGCATCCTATACCAAAATCAATAAGTGTTCGATTTCGATACACGCGCACCGTGTTGATGCTGGAACAAAAACGCTTTTAGCTAAATGAAGTGACATTGCAGTGTTGTTTAATATTTAATAACACTGATTGTTCGGATTGACAGAACATCGGCACAATCGATACAATCCATATTCCAGGGTTTCTTTTCTTACTTGTGGATATCAACAACAGTCATAAAGCTTAATGGATTACAACAGCAAAAATATTCGGTTTTATTGTAGATTAGCACCCTAAGTTAAATCAACCTACACAAACAAAAATGAGATTCTACTTTTTTTTTAGATGATTACGTGTGAACACACTGTAAAACTTGAAAATGAGTTATCAAGTCAGTGCAAAAGTTTTTACGTAGAAGAAACTTAACTTCTAAATCTGACCCCCAAGATCGCCATGGGCATGGAATATGTTCCTATATAAAAGATAGCTTTCCATGTGGGAGGGACATCTCCAGGGAAGATCCTAACTTACCCTATATGTGCTTCCGGGTTGCTTTAGCTCACACTACTGCATTTATATTTACTCTCTATCGCCCCCACAACAGCGGAGTTACTATCTTTCAAAGCATATCTGAGAAAATTGACCAAGTCCTTTCTACTTATCCTTCAGCTAACATTCACGTATGTGGAGACTTCAATGTTCACAACGTCGAATGGTTGACCCACTCAAACAAGACCGATGATGAGGGGAGGTTCTGTCATGATTTCTCCATTGCCTATGACCTCACTCAGATTGTTCAGGAACCTACCCGTGTGCCCGATAATGACGGCCAGTATGCGAGCCTACTAGACCTTTTTCTCACAACTTGCCCTGAACTATGTTCAGTTTCTGTTCTGTCGCCTCTTGGATCTTCCGACCACTCTGTTGTATCAATTAAGATAAAAATGAAATGTAATAAGTCCCCAGACGTCCCTCTTCATCGTACAGTATATCGATACACTAAGGCTGACTGGGATAGCTTCCGTACATTTATATCTGATCTACCTCTGCATTCCATGTTTAAAAAGGATGTGTCCTCTATAGTATTAGACCTAACTGAATGGTTAATTGTAGGTATTGACCATTTCATACCCTCTAAAAAGTTTCAGCAAAAACCTAACAGCCAGCCATGGTTCTCTCCAGAATGTGCTGCTGCCATTGCGCACAGAAATCACTTTTTCCACTGCTTCAAACGTAATAGATGTATGGAAACTAAAGCCGTTTTCAGGACTGCCAGCAACCATTGTAAGAAAGTAATAAGGAACGCAAGAGAGTTATATGCTCAATCTGTTAAGTCCAAAGTAGCTGAGCAGCGGCTTGGTTCCCACCAGTTTTGGCAAATAGCAAACAGAATCCTGAACAGAAGCGTGTGCTCCATCCCAACTATTATCAATGGACCTGAGGTAATCTCGTCAGCATCAGACAAAGCCAAACTCTTTGTCAAGAACTTTGCAGCTAATTCTACCCTTTGCGACCAAGACCGCCAACCCCCAATATTTCCTCTTGTATCAGAAAACACACTACGTGATATACGTATATCTGTACGTGATGTTGCCAAGCTAATCAAAAACCTTGATTCCAGTAAAGCAACTGGCCCTGATGGTATTCCAATTATAGTACTCAAAAAACTTCAACCTGAACTAGCGCCCATACTTACAAAACTGTTTAAACGTTGTCTTAAGGAGAATAGTTTCCCATCTCCCTGGAAAATCTCATCAGTATGCCCTGTATTTAAGAATTCAGGTGATCGCTCATCCCCCTCTCAGTACAGGCCAATAAGTCTCCTGTGCGTCATGAGTAAGTTGCTAGAATCTGTATTAAATACAGAAGTAATCAAACATCTGAACAAAAATAACCTTCTTAGTGACACTCAATATGGTTTCCGTTCTGCTAGATCTACAGCAGATGTCCTTACAGTTATATCGCATAGGATTAGCAAATCTCTCGACGGTGGCAATCTTTCTAGGGCAATTGCTCTTGACATATCTAAAGCCTTTGATAGGGTATGGCATAAAGGTTTACTTCATAAGATCGCTAGCTATGGTATAGCTGGAAAAGTCTTCTCAATTATTAAATCATTTCTTTCTGATAGGTTCATAAGAGTAGTAGTTGAGGGGCAAAAATCAGAAGCTCACAGTATTAATGCCGGTGTCCCTCAGGGATCCATCCTGGGCCCAACTCTTTTTCTGATCTACATTAATGATCTTCCAAATCATATCCTTACATCATTTGTAGACATTTATGCTGACGACACTACCATTTATGGTACCACATCTAAGACAGTAAACGAGCAAGTTCTCTCCAATTCTCTCTCCTCTGATCTTGAGCACGTAGTACAATGGGGAAAGGAGTGGCTGGTTACTTTTAATGCATCTAAAACCAAGCTTCTCTCTTTACATCATCAACATTCTAATCCACATTTGTCATCAATTGAAATGAATGGCTCTCGTCTTCAGGAGGCCTCAAGTTTTGACAAGCTTCTGGGCTTGACCATTACTCCTGATCTTAAATGGAACACGTATATCAAATCTGTTGCCAAGGCCGCTGGAAAAATGGTGGGATCTTTCTATCGATCCAGTAGATATCTCACTGCTGATGCTATTCTCTATCTATATAAGAGCCAGGTACGTCCAAGGATGGAATACTGTTGCCACATCTGGGCAGGAGCTGCTAGAAAGGACTTGGCCTGCCTTGATAGAGTTCAAAATAGACTTCGTAGCCTCGTAGGAGATGTCCTTTTCTCCTCCTTGCAACCTCTATCTCACAGAAGAGATGTTGCGAGTTTGTCTCTGATGTATCGTTATTTTCATGGAAAGTGTTCAACTGAGCTTCAATCTATGGTCCCCCCTCGCCAAACTTTCACAAGAAACACTCGTCTAGCTGTAAACACTATCAATAATTTCCCCCACTCTTTATCTGTCCCTAAACCTAAACGTAGATTCCATGAACAAAGCTTCTTTCTTAGAACTGCACGCCTGTGGAATTGTCTTCCGTTTACCTGCTTTCCGGCTGACTACAATATGGTTTTGTTCAAGTCTAAAGTAAATAAGTTCTTGATGAGCCGTTCCATATAAGTTATTAAATTTACCAAATTTTCATTACTAATGATTACTATATTGACCAACTTCTACTGTACACTCTTTAACCCTTATCCTTGAGTGGCCTCTGGGCCTTGATAATGTGGTGATGCCTTTGTAAAAAAAAAAAAAAAAAAAAAAAAAAGAAGATGCATTATAAATCATTGTAATTTATTTTATACATATTTCTATGACTTAAACATATCAGCATTAACCTATAACTTTTTCTTTGAAATTATTAAAGCATAATTCATATTTTTCTGCAATATGACCCGAAAACAAATTTCTATAGTTATGTACACTTAAACACACTTAAAAATGCATTCATTTTTTGCTTTTTAAAAAAAGAAATAAATAAAAATCCAATTACGCGCGCAAAAATGAAATTATTAAATTTCAGAGTCGCAAAGATTTCCCAAAATACGCCCACGGAAATTCTGCGGACATAGTCGGAAGCATACCGACATGAGAAAGACCTTTTTCCCAGCTTGGCTGGGAGCATCTAAAAAATATATATAAACTCTGAGCGAACTGTTCTCATCCTCTTTTCTTTCTTCTCTTTCTCTCGTCAACGTCTTTGTTGCTACTTCCTTTTGCCAGCATGACGAAACGCACCTATTCGCACGTACACACGCACGCACAGAGAGGATAATGTAGACATTCAGCCGCGCACAGAAACATTTACCTTTTCACTTCCTTTCGCATTACACATAAAAGAAGCAAGCATGTTTCTTACTGAGAAAACAAATGTTATTCTCTTCTTTTTTTTTTCTTTCGATCCAGCGAACATTCTAAAAATAACTTTTAAATTGAAATGAAAAAAAAAAAAAAACTGACTGCCAAGAAACGATTTTCGGACACTAAAAATGATTTCGTTTCTACTTGTTAAATACGCCTGCTCTAACGATTGAATCTTCGACCTCCAGATGAGTGTCTTATTTCGCATATTTGATATTTTTTTTATCATTTATTTATTTGTGGTGGAAAAGGGATCTAATCGGACCTGATTACCTCTACAGTTAACAGAAAGGGGGTCATCCCACAGTATAACTGACCAAAGGTTTCCTAGAAGAATTCAGCTGGGAAATCTTGCTCCATCCTACAGATTAATACAATTAGATCCGAGCCAATGTTTATAAAACGGTAATTTTAAATCCGTATAATTTGTTTTATGCATATTATTATTCGAAATAAATTTGTTTTTTTTTTGTTTTTGTTTTTTTTAATGATTACTTAATTAATTAGTTTGATTAAATTTCTTTTGTTATATTTTTTCTTTTCGATTTTATGCCAATCCGCAAAATGTATTCATTTTCAGATTATTTTTTCAGATATTTTTATGCAATATTCTCACTCAGGTTGACTCGAAAACGATCGTCTTTTTCAATAGAATGGTAGTTATCTTCCGTCGTGATAATGCTTGTCCTCACACAGCACTACTGACCAAAGATCTCTTTGGCTTGGGAATCTTTCCCCATCCTGCATATTTTCCTGTCCTAGCTCTTTCAGATTATCACTTATTTCAAGAATTACAAAACCATTTCGATGGGCTTAGGTTAACATTACGAGAGAAGACTGAACAAGACATGAAAACCTAAAGAATTTTATAAGCGAGACATTGGCAGATGGAATCAAGTTATAGAGAGCAAAGCTCGTTATTGGTATGAATAGAGATTTTCAAAATCACACAAGTTTTCATTTTTAAGATAAAATCTTAAATCGATGCAAACAAATTTGCACGTAATGAAAAGCATGAAGAGTGTTACTTACGACATTCGATTCGTAGTTCTTCGATCGATGGACAGAAAGGTGGAGGGAATAGGTGCTCACTTTGCCAAGCTGGAATATAAAGGAAAATAAATAGAGAAAATATATATGAATCAGAATGGTGTGGGTGAGTTTTTTGTTTTGGGGCTTCATGGACGCTAGCAAATTCTTTAACTAAAAGTTATGCTATTCTGCTTGTATTAGTTTCCCAACTTTTTCTAGAATCAGGTATTTACATGAAGGGGCCTTATGAAGATTGCCATAGTCTGTAAGCAAAAGTTATGCTATGGAACAGACAGAATTTGAACTTTGCATGCTCAGTTCATGAATCCGTGTCATAGTCCACTTCATCATCTGCACCTAAAAAATAGATGCACTCATTATATTATGTTTTTGAATGTCTGACATGAGTATTGATAATTTGGATTATTTGGATTATTTGAATTATTTGGACAGCTGTTCTCATCTTGATGCTACGTTTCGGTCAATGTAACCTACAACCTTCTTCAGGTATATCTTGTCAAACTCGAGAATCTTTCTGCCAAACTCAGGAATCTGTACGGAATTTGGAACTTTTTATTTAATCCATGAAGGTAACATGTTCTCATTCCGTCAGCAATGAACGGTTAGAAGTCTTAACTAATTGGCAGTTATATTCTTAGTATCGCCTGCTCTAACGATTGAATCTTCGACCTCCAGACGAGTGTCATTTACAGCTGAATTGAGAGAGAGAGAGAGAGGAGAGAGAGATTAGAATCATGGCGTCCGAATAGATTTATTCAACAATCAGCTGGTATGAAAACCTGTGATTATAAGATTTACAAAATATTACTGGTCGTAATATTCTATGTATTATCCATCTAAATATTACTGGTCGTAATATTCTATGTATTATCCCATCTAAATGGTACTCCCAGGTTTACATTAAAGGACCACAAACAAAACTTCCATGAGAACCTCCTCCATTAGACTAATTTGTCCATCCAGTTTTGATCTTGGTCTAGTAAGTAAGAAAATCTTAGAATCATGCCTTCCATAAGAGATAAAGTTAAATTTCCACTTTGGCAATGCACTGACTCGGTTATAAATTGGTTTTTAAAACTTAAAGATAAGCAACGACTAAACTTTATCACTTTCGATATAAATAATTATTATCACTCAATCTCCTCAATACTATTAAATAAGGCACTAATATTTGCAAAAAAGCATTTGGACATTATGGATTTAGAAATTAAATTAATCTTATTAGCCATAATAAGCTTTGATGGTAAATATTGGACAAGGAAAGATACCCCTAATGACTTCGACATAATAATGGGAACTTCCGATAGTGCATAAGTAACTGACTTAGTGGGGCTTTTTCTATTAAAAGAAATTAATATAGAATTCAACAACCTACAAGGAGGGCTTTACAGGGATGACGCATTATTCGTTACCCCCGCGAGACCAAGACAATACAATAACACTATTAAAGAACTACACAAAATTTTCAAAAACTTTGGATTAACAATTGAAGTCGACCCAAATAAAAAAAACAGCCAATTTTTTAGATGCCTCTTTGAATCTATGTTATGAATCTTACACCCCGTACCCTAAACCAAATCTAAACCTATTTTATGTACATAAACAGTCTAATCATCCAAAGTCAATAGTTCCATCTATCTCCAAAAGAATATCAAATTTATCAGCGGACAAAAAAGCCTTTGACCAAGTATCGACATTCTACAACAATGCTTTAAAGAACTCAGGATACAAAGAACGCATAGAATATAACAAAAAACTCTTTAGTGAGAAAGCTAAATTTGGTGATTACCCATAATATGACAATAAAAAGGAACAACAATAAAATAATCCAAAATGCTACTAACAATATTAACCTCCACACCAAGAATACAGCCCCCTACACAATCCCAAACCAAAAACAATTTAATAAAAATAGAAAAGTAATACGTAAAAAGGCCATTTGGTTCAATCCTCCTTTCAGCTCCAATGTAAAAACTAACATACCAAAAGAATTCTTTCAAATAGTGGAAAAATGCTTTAAATACACATAAGTATAGTACTATATTAAACAAAAACTCTATAAAAATGTCATACTCTACAATGCCTAATCTAGCACAGACAATAATTTCGACTAATAACAGGAAAATTAAACAAGCGCAGAACATCCCAGTTGATCTAATACCTAGTAACAAATGTAACTACCAAAATAAAAATGAATTCCCTCTCAATAACGATTACATACACAAAGACGTGGTATACGCTTGCACAATCACACAATTACCAAAACATGCAAACAACCAATCTCAATGGGGGAAATAATGAAGATAATCGAAGTACCCAGGACGCAAGTATATATAGGGAAACATATGGTCTGGGTTCTAATAATAACAATAACAATAACAAAAACCAGATTAACGAATCCAATAATATAATTCCCAGTGAAAACCAGAATAGGATTAAACAGCACCCACGTTATACATCTTCAGGTCCCCTCTCAACTCAGCTCCCCAATATAAGACTCTGCAATACTGGGATAAATGAACCAATACACAATAATAAAACAAGGAAAACATTCACTTACATAGGCGCATCCTCTAACTTAATTAAAGTAAGAATTTCAAACCACTTGCATTCTTTCAGAAATGAAAGATATCAAAACAATAATAGAAAACTCTTTACTACATTAATCAATAGCCTGGAAGACAAGAAAATTCCATATTCAATTAAATAGAGTATACTGAATAAATCTAGATAGACCAGGGGACAAATTTTACAATCTTTGTATATCCGAAGCAGTTAACATTATCACCTTCAATAAACCCATAATAAATGCCAAGAATGAACTAGTGTCTAGATGTAAACACAAGAAAAAATTTAAATACAGCCAACTTAAAATAAAATAACATACTCTCTCTCTCTCTCTCTCTCTATATATATATATATATATATATATATATATACAGGTAAATGGGTAAAAACTAAATGCATATTGCTTGTGAATAAAATCTAAGGTAAAACTTTGCGAATTAAAAAATGATTTTTAAAAATAAGTTCTCAAACATCTCATCTAACCTATATACCTTCTTATTGTTGATTTACATTTTAAGTAGAGACTCACAATACACACATTAACATACTACAATTTTAAATTCTAACACGTAATTGGCACTTCTGGGATCTTGTTAGAATAATGTTCCAAACTAATATGTAACCTCAATTAACGAGCTTTATAAATCGTCCCCTTTTTCTACTCACAAATAGTGTTAAACATTCCATATTGCAAAGTAATTTCCCGATTCACACATATGAATATGGACGCGTAATACTCAATAATGCGTCATCCTTGTTGGTACTAGTGTAACCCAACTCTAGATCTTTAGTTACATAACCCTATGCACTTATTTTCTGAATGTTAATTAGCAGTATAGGAGCCAAGTTGTTATTATAATAATTAATTTCATTCTGTGCACTGACTATTATAATTAATAGTATGACTAGTTTTATACTTTCTTTATATTTAAATTTATAATCTTTAAAGTATGTATGTATGTGTGGGTATGTGTATGTATATATATATATATATATATATATATGTATATATATATATATATATATATATATATATAATTGTGCATGTATGTGTGTGTGAATGTATATATGTATGTGTGTATGTATATATGTATATATGTATAGGTATGTATATATAAAAATGTAATATTTGGTTTGTTAAAAGTGAATAAAACCATATTTCTATGTTACCAATTTAATTGAAATTTTCAGAAATCCTATTTTTAAAGTCAAAGAATGTTTGCATGTTATTAAAATAATTTAACATTGCGAATTATAAAAATATTAAATTATAAATGAAAATATTTTTCGTAACTGCGAGATTGTCCCCAGTTCATTTCCCGTAGAAATGAGCCTTTCACTTATTGAGATAAGTATTATTTGTATTAATTTTTATGATACTCATGCAGAGAGTGATCCGTGCTGAAATAATAACGTTATTATTTAAAAAGCCATTCTTAACATGGGGAGGGGAGGGTGTTTTGTACCTATTCTGTACCTTACAATTGAATAAAAAAAACATATCATAAAACTTTAATTTGGAAATATGATTTAAAAAATAGCGCGGATCACTCTCTGCATTTTTTCCTTTTATTATTTTTAAAGAGTAAAACTTTTCTTATTCATGAAAAGAGTTAAGCCTACGTAAATAAATAAATGTTTGTACATGTGCCAAATTATCAATAAATGGTTTAGTTACTTTTTTTTTAAATTATTTATGAAAAGAGTTAACGTAAATAATCTTTGTAAAAGTAAGTGCGAAAGTGCCGTAGTTGTACTCCCATGCGTAATTTCTATACTTATAAGTTTTTGGAATTTTTTCTCACTGGATTATTATTGATTGGACACTAATTAAACAGATTATTAAAAAAAAAAGTATTTAAAAAAGAAATCATTATTTCGACATTTGAAAGTGGTGCTCACTTTTTAGTTACAACATTCTGATAAATCAATCACCCATTTTGTAACCAATAAAAACGCGGTATATCAAAACCATAGAAAGTAAAAATAATATGAGTCTCTACCGCATTTGTAAGTCAGAAATATATTTGTTTCTCAAAGAAAAAAAAATAGATTGAACATGACTTTTTTATTGTTTTTATGAAAATAAAGTTTCGAGTTTAAAAATTTTTTTTTTTTTTACTTATTTAGTTAAAAGTCAGTTTGTGGGTGTTTTTTTTTTAAATAATTTGTTTTTATGAAAGGTGAGGGTTTTTTGGTTTTTTTTCAAAACTTTTGTTTTTTTTTTTAAATTTTTTTAAGTATTATAAATTTCACTAACATGCTGGAGAAATGTTGGTGCTAATGCAGAGAGTGATCCACGCTATTTTTTAAATCGTATTTCCACGTTTAATTAAAGTTTTATGATATGTTTTTTTTATTCAATTGTAAGGTTAAAGTACAGAATAGATACAAAACACCCTCCTCTCCCCATAATGATGAAGAATGGCTTTTAAAATAATAACATTATTATTTCAGCACGGATCACTCTCTGCATGAGTACCGAAATGTTTAATAATTTGGTATTTTTTTAGATTAGGTCCACCTCCACAATTTTCCTTTAAATGACGACATTTGTAGGTTTTCGAGTATGCTAAATACGGAAATTGCATTGAAATTTTGCGGAAATCAGTAGTTATCAAAATATAAAAAGTTATATTATGCATTGTATTCTTTGGCGTCCATCTTTTTACGCACGCACGCGCCATAAACAAATGCACGCGCGTAAAAAAGATGGCCGCCAAAGATTACAATGCATAATACAACTTTTTATATTTTAATAACTACTTATTTCTGCAAACTTTCAATGCGATTTTCGTATTCAGCATAGTCGAAAACCATTACAAGTCGTCATTTAAAAGAAAATTGAGGAGGTGGACCTAATCTAAAAATTTACCAATAATTTTCCATCCCGTACGCCTCCCGATACATTGCTTCGTCAACATGGGACCATTTTATATCTCCCGAAGACACTTCCGTATTTAGCCAAAAAAAAAAATGGGTGACTGATTTACCAGAACGTGGTAACTAAAAAGTGAGTACCCCTTTCAAATGTTGAAATAATTTTTTTTTTTTTTCGATTTTTTTTCATAATCTGGTTAGTGTTCAATCAATAATAATCCAGTGAAAAAATTTCAAAAAACCTATCAGTATAGAAATTCGCATGGGGGTGATGGTTGTATAACTCCATCACGTAAGTAAATAAATAAAAATGTTATGTGCACATGCGTTAGCCTTGACTAGGGGGGGACTAAGGGAATGAACATTAAATAATTCTGCGGGTCGTCATGGAAATCAACGCCCAATGAGTGCCAAAATAATTTTCATGATATGAAGAAATTTTTTTTCGAAAAGTGGGTGATCACTTTTCCATGTGAATTTAACTTAAAATGAGCACCCACTTTCTGGCTACCCGGGGAGGGGCATTTATTTTCGTGTTTATTGGCTTAAAGGTTTTTTGACAAGGCAGTTGGTACGCGAGTGCATATTTAACAGTTTTCGTTTATGCTCACGCGTAGCGTAAACAAAGGCTACGTCTGTGAAATGGAAAATAGTCCCAGAGTTCAGGGGTTATTACCATGCAAAAGAAATCAAACAAAAAACTTTTTAGCCAAGAAACACACAGAAAAATTAAAAAAAAACATAGCATCCATTTTTTTTCTATCGAATTCATTTGCTGTTTTTATTGAAAACTATTTTCCCCCGGATTTTTGATATAATTTTCCATTAAGGGCCGTGTGTCTCACGTTCGTATATAACAAAAAAAAATTTGTAGGCTTCGGTGTGCTAAAAACGAATCTGCAAACCGTTTCCGTTGCAAAAAAATAGTGTTTATGATATGAAGAAATTACTTTTTCGAAAAGTGGGCGATCACTTTTCCATGTAAATTTAACTTAAAATGAGCACCCACTTTCTAGTCACCTGAGAGAGGGGGGATTTTTTCCCATGTTTATTGGCTAAACAGCTTTTATTTATGCTCACACATAGCGTAAATGAAGGCTACGGCTGTGAAATGGAAAATAGTCCCAGAGTTCAGGGGTTATTACCAAACAAAAGAAATCAAACAAAAAACTTTTTAGCCAAGAAACACACAGAAAAATGCCCCTCTCTCAGGTAGCCAGAAAGTGGGTGCTTATTCTAAGTTATACATTGAAAAGTGATCACCCACTTTTCGAAAAAGTAATTTCATGAATATCATGAAAACTTTCTTTTTGCTACGGAAACGGTTTGCAGATTCGTTTTTAGCACACCAAAATCTACAATAAAATATTTTGTTATATACGAACGTGAAACGGGCTTTAAAGTAAAATAATACCGGATTTTTTGGAGCAGATTTGCCGTTTAGTTGTACAAATATCCTCAAACCAGGTAATCACTAAAAGGGACTTTTAAAAGTTGTCACCTGTATCGAGCAAAAGTTTAAAACCACCGATTATATGCCAGCCTACGTCATGATAACATATATTGAGTGAGTTCCTAACAGTATTTTGTATAGTTTTTTAGTTTAAACTCATTTTCCCAAAATTTCCCCAAACTTAACGTGTTCGATACGGTCTGCCGCCATTTGTATTTTTCAGATATACCGATAAACATTGAATGTTTTTGAACCGATTATACATTACATAAAAACACTAAAATCTTATCCAGTTAGGTAGAACATTTACTTTTCTTGCCTTTGATAACATTTATTTGTTATATATTTATTTTTTGGCAACTTCTTTGTATCTGTGTTTAGTAATACAAACCCTTTTCATTTAATGTAACGTTTAGTCGGCTCGAAAAACAGTGTTTATCGGTGTATTTGAAAGCTACAAATCGTGGCAGACACTGTTGATTACTTTAAGTTAGAGAAAGTGAGTTAAAACTAAAAAACTATACAAAATACTGTCAGAAACCCACCGATTATGCCAGCCTATGTCATGGTAACATATATTTGTGGGGTTTCAGACACTGTTTTGTATAGTTTTTAGTTTTCAACTTACTTTCCCAAACTTAACGTATTCAACAGAGTCTGCGACCATTTCTGTTTTTCGAGCCGATTAAACATTTTACATTACATAAAAACACTAAACAATTATCCAGTTAGGTAGAAACGTAACTTACCTTACCTTTGCTTTCATTTATTTGTTTTTGGACAACTTTTTCGAATCTGTGTATAGTAAACCCCCCCCCCCCATCAACCAAATATTAATTGCTAACTCACATTTTTGTATACAGAAAACAAAAAAAAAAAAAAACATTTAGCGTTCCAACATTTTTGCTACGTTCGGCTTCATCCACTGATTGTTGGTCGAGTCCAAACCATGAATGATTGACAGAAACTCCCAAGGATCCAGATCAAATTTTGCGAGAGTACCATTTTTTTCATTTTCGCCTTCTTTTTCACTTTTTGGAGTGGATTGCTGTACTAAGAATATAAGAAACATGCATTTTTCTCTTTTTATTAAATTTTTACATTACACCAAATTGAGCCACTGCAACGCATGGCAGGGTACAGCTAGTATATATATATATATATATATATATATATATATATATATATATGCATATGTATATGTATATATGAATATATATGTATGTATAAAGTTCTTCCAGTTAAATATTATTAGATATTATAATTATTATTACCGAATTTTTTATACCTCCCAGTAAGGCAGTATTATTTTCGATTTAACAGTAAAGGATCATCATTAGTATTATAAAATTAAAATAACAAGTTCTATCAATACGCTTAGTTTTAGTTGTACAATTTACTTACAGGTATTATTTTAATTCTTCAGTTTAATTCCCCCATTTAAAGGATATTATCAATGAGTATAAAATTAACAAAACGAGCACCTTATGTATTAGTTGCTTAATAGATTTAAACAGAGTAAAGAATTTAAGATGTAATTAGGTTAATTAGTTTAAAGGTTGATTTCAGCTTGAAAAACGCAAAATTTCATTTGCTTCTTCCTCTTCCTTTCTTTCATTTTATTTTATTTTCTCTGCTTCTTTTTTCTTTCCTCCCTTTCCCTATACCCAAGCCTAACCTGACCTACCAAAACGGCTACTCAACATTTTTATAGCTTTTTATAGCGTGTTTGAACTTGTCTATAGAGGTCACTCTCTGCTATATATATATATATATATATATATATATATATATATATATATATATATATATATATATATATATATATGTCTTCTTCCCCCCCATCCATTTCTTCATTTTAAATTTCTCTCCCCTCCACTAACCCTTTATACCTATTCTATCTCACTAACGTTTAATTCCAGTAATACTAAGGTCTTTAATAAAAAGTTCCAACCAGACCTTAAAAAATCTTTTCACTGGCCCATAAAGAAGAATTACTCCAGAAATATGCCCGACTTGGATTTCTACTCTATGAAATGGATTACCCAATATACAGCTTGGATCTCATTACCTCACTGCTTTAAAGGACAGTTACCTTGGATTTTACTGTGCAATTTGGAACTAAACCTTTATATCCTTTCTTCAATTTCCCCTGCTATGTGACTTCTATTTAATCAATTTTTGATTATGATTTTCCATGTATAACTGACTTTAACAAATAGGGTGAATACCGCTATATCTATTTGCTAATACTTTCTCCTCTGAAGAGATGGTAGGCATCGAAACCCAATAGGATAAGGGGATAAAATTTCTAAAGTATTCTTTGTCTTACTTGGAATAATAAAAAATCCTTGATTTAAATAAAGGTTTTTTAATTTCCTTGAATCACTATAATTTGATATATATATATATATATATATATATATATATATATATATATATATATATATATATATATATATATATATATATAAGTTACAATAAGTTTACTAAGGTAATCAAAATGGTAAACTTAAAATATATTATAAATATTAAAGAGTTAATATTTACAAGTAAAATAAACTCAGCCAGATATAAAAAGCTCAATAAAACCGAAAAGGAAATAGAGCTAATAATATGAACAAATGATTAATAAAATATGTTAAAAGACATCTTGAAAAAGAGTTAAAAACATATTTAATTTTAAAAAAAGGAAGCACAAGATAAGTGGATAGTCCTTAATCCGCGGAGTTTCGAAGAAATACTCTCCTTCTCATCAGAGGGCAGGAATTAGCAAAATGCAGGATCGGATCTTGCATATAAAAGTATTTAATGAAACTACAAGTAAGTATAAGATCTTACTTGGTTAAAAAAAGGGTGAGGTAAGGGGAACAGGAGGCAAAAGAAAAATAATAAAAGATTTCACATGAAGATTTCATTCTTATATATATATATATATATATATATATATATATATATATATATATATATATATATATATATATATATACACTATAAATATGTAATACCTAATAGTGTAGGACTAGAGCTGCAGTAAAAACAAAATATTTTAATATTATGAATCAATATTATTATCAAGTGTAAACAAATTTTCACAAATTCACTAAAAAAAAAACATTTTTATTTGGGTACAATTGTTTTGGCCTACATCAATAATATAACCGACAAACCTGACAAGCAACTAAGTCCCACCCTTTTACAGTAGAGATCCCTAGGTGTAAGAAAGCCTTTTACTCCAATAGTTTCTTTCCCAGAACTGCAAGACTTTGGAACTCCATTCCGGGATTCTGCTTTCCCAACTGTACTGATATGCAGAAGTTCAAGTGTAATGTGAACAAACATCTTGCTACTCATCTCCCTTCAACTTATGTCTCCACAACTTATGTCCCTGATAGTAGCCCCCTACTTCGAAGTGGCCCTGTGCCTTGTTTGAGGTGAAAATTGATTAAAAATACATATATATATATATACAGTCCTGGTCAAAATCATAAGACCACTTTAGAAAGTAAGCGTTTACACATATTATCGAATGTTTAGTCAAACAAATGGTTGAAACCATTGCCAAAAAGGAAAATATGATGGAAAAAAAATGAAATCTGCTTCATTCGAAACCTTAACCCTGATCTAATAATTAGTTTTTAAAAAACAAACATTTTCACCTGGTCAAAATGATAAGACCACTTTAATAAAATCGGCTCGTTTGGAAAAAATGAATACGAAAAGCTTTCTATGTTACTAAAAGCAACTAGTTAGTGGATAAAAAACATCTTACTAAATTACAAATGGCAAAAGGGAAACCATTATTAGAGTTTGAGAGAGGAAGGATCTTTGAGCTTAATAGGGGTGGACTTTCCCATAGATCCATTGCAAACGAAGTGAATCGTAGCAAAACGGTCATCATAAATTTTTTAAGAAATCCAGATCAATATGGGCACAAAAAGAGACAGGTCGACCAAAAAAAAAATAACCCCATCACTGGATCGCCGTATCAGAAGAAATTTTTAAAAAACTCCAGTATGAGCTCAAGTCGATTGAAAAGCCAAATAGCAGCAGAATGTAGCCCTAAAACCATCAGAAGGCATGTGAAAATGAATGGTTTCAATCATTTAAAGCGACGGCAGAAATCATGTTTTCTTGAACAGCACAAAACTAACCGACTTAAATATGCCGCCAAATACCAAACTTGGGATGAAGAGAAGTGGAAAAATGTAATTTTCTCCGATGAGAAAAAGTTTAATCTAGATGGTCCAGATGGATTTCAACACTATTGGCATGATAAAAATTTGCCCAAAGAGACTTATTCAACTTGGTATAGTGGAGGAGGGTCTTTAATGATCTGGGGTGCTTTCACGTCAGCTGGGACTCTAAAATTGCAAGTAGTGAAAGGCCGGCAAACATCATTGAAGTACATTTCAATGCTTGAAAATGCTTCTATCAAAACTGAAGATCCACGTCTGTGTGGAAAAAATTGGATTTTCCAGCAAGACAATGCTGCGATACACACTTCTCGACAAGCATGAGAATACTTTTCTTCAAATAATATAGAATTGTTAGATCATCCAGCATGTTCTCCCGACCTCAATCCCATTGAAAATCTTTGGGGATGGATGACAAAAGAAGTGTTCAAGGATGGAACCCAGTATGATTCGATAAAGGAACTTTCTGATTTAGTTTTCAGTACATGGGATAAAATTCCTTCGCAACTGATAAAAAACTTAGTCGCAGTTTTGGGTTTCAACCATTTGTTTGATTAAACATTCGATAATATGTGTAAACACTTACTTTCTTAAGTGGTCTTATGATTTTGACCAGGACTGTATATATATATATGCATAAAACATTTTTTTTCTTGAAGAAACCATCATCAGTTAACCCTCCAGGCTAGAAAAAAACTGAATTGCATTTGGCAATCTTACAATTTTTGACACCAGACGATAAATTACAAATGTCTCCTCCTCTCTTTCATATCAATGTGCTAAGAAGGTATGTAATGTTGAGAATGCAATAGTTCAAAAAGAGCTAATATTTATCACTAATCAAAATTAATAGTATCATCTAAGAATTTTATATTATACTAGCAGTTCAGCCTGGCTTTGCACAGCCCCTATGTACTGTTTATAACGTTATGTGCATATGTATATATATATTGACTCATGTCCAGGTAACCTACATCTAAAATTTCAAGTGTTTGAACCCAAAATTGGTGGAGGAGTTTAGTAGAGCTTGCAAAGACCAACTCTTTCAACCTCTTGGCAGCTAAATTTTCGCCCCAAAACTGATTAAAAAGCTTGCTGCATGTCTGAATACCCTTTATGTCAAATTTTAAATGTTTAGACCGAAAATTTGATGAATAGTTTGCTAGAGACTGCAATAGTCAAATCTTTTGAACTTTGACCCCTTGGCAGCCAAATTTTCTGCCATAAGCCGATTAAAAAGCTTGCCCTATGTCTGAATACACTTTATGTAAAATTTCAAATGTTTAGACCAAGAATTTTGACCCCTTAACATTTATTGTTTGGCTCAAATCAATTTTCACCCCTTAACATTTATTGTTTGGGCTCAAATTAAATTAAAAAGTTTGATCCATGTCCAAGTAACCTACATCTAAAATTTCAAGTGTTTAGACCTAAAATTGACGAAGGAGTTTGGTAGAGTTTTCAAAGGTCAAATCATTTAACTTTGGTCCCTTAACAACCAAATTTCTGTCCGAAAACCAATTAAAAAGATTTTCCCAAATCTCAGTACTCCTTATGTCAAATCTCGAGTCTGTATACTGAGAATTGAGTAGTTTGATAGGGAAATGTACACACACACACACACACACAAATTCTCTTTGATAGATATATAAATATAGATGTAGTAGAACAAATTTGCTCTGTCGTTTACCTCTCACCATTTCAAATGATTTTTTCTGCGGATTAGACTAAAAAAAAAAACATGTGTTTTATTTGTGAACTTTTGCAAACGGGATAGAAGTATGAATATTTAGTAGGTAATAATATAAAAGCAAATCTTTTATAGTTCAGATTTACCTGAATAGGAATCAATTTCCAAATGCAAAAGTGAAGCTCAATATTTCAAATATTTAATAGAGCTTATAATCTAATTGATAAAACTCATTGTTCTGTGTGTGGGGGGGGGCGTGCACCTCCATTTTTTTTTAATTACATTTCCTTTGAGACACAATGTCACAGAGTGGCTCGAAGCAAGTCAAATGATTGCATTCTTTGTAGACCGTTCTTTTATGGGGTTTTAATCAGTAAAAATAGCTGCTCTCATATGCATGCGCAAATACACATTTATACAGTATGGTCTGTTTATTTTAAACTATTTTTTCATCCATCCGGCGATAGCTCAAATGATAACAATTAAGGCTGGAGTGCTAAATCTTTTGGTTTCGATTTTAGCTGATGAGACTCAAGTCATATTTTTTTTTTTTACTTTTGAAATCACTACTATATATTGGGTACAATATAATTATGCATGTATATATGTGTGTGCGTGTGGCGTTTGAATATATATATATATATATATATATATATGTATATATAGAATAATCCAACCCCCTTTACATGCACATTTGTGAATTCTTTTCTAGAGTTCCTTCCCTCTTCACTCGTATGTGATCTGTAACCTGTTTCCTCATCATTTTTTTAACTCAATCCTGATAATGTCCCCTGAAATAGGGACGAAACGTTGATAACCATTTATCTATCTTAGGTTTTTCTTTTCATTCTCACAATATTGACCTGACCTTTACTCCTGATCTGAAATGGAACACGAACATCAAATCTGTTGCCAGAGACGCTGGGAAAATGGTGGGATCCTTCTACCGCTCCAGAAGATATCTCACTACTAATGCAATTCTCTATCTGTATAAAAGCCAAGTACGTTCAAGGATGGAGTACTGCTGCCACATCTGGACAGGAGCTGCTAAAAACAGCCTATCCTGCCTTGACAGAGTGCAAAATAGACTTTGTGGTTTAGTGAGGGTATGCCCTTTTCTCTTCCTGCAACCTCTTTCCCACAGAAGAGACGTTGCGAGCCTGTCTTTGTTTTATCGTTATTTCCATGGCAGGTGCTCGTCTGAGCTCCAATCCCTCGTCCCCCCTCGACAATCTTTCACGAGAAACACCCGTCTGGCTGAAACTACTGTCAATAATTTTCTCCACTCTTTATCTGTGCCTAAATCCAAACGTAGATTCCATGAGCAAAGCTTCTTTCTTAGAACTGCACGCCAGTGGAACTCCCTGCCGCTTGCCTGTTTCCCACCTGACTACAACTTGGACGTCTTCAAGTCCAACATAAACAAGCTCCTGACAAACCGCCCCCTTAAGTAAGACACTCTATCAAAACCCCCAATACTAATGATTACTACAATACTATCTCATTGATTACTGTACACGCAATAACCCTTATCCCTGAGTGGCCTTCGAGCCTTGATAAGTGGTGACCCCCATGTAAAAAAAAAATATATATATATATATAACCTATACATCTATAAACATGAGAATGTGTGTATGTGTGTGTGTAAGGACATTTCTCAACCATTATACTCAACGAATTTTTGATATACAGACTTGAAATTTGGTATATAGGGTATTCAGACATGTGGAAAACTTTTTTAATCGGTTTTCATCCGGAAAGAAAGGTTGCTAAGAGGTCAAAATTGAAAAATTGGTGCGTTGGGTATCATCGTATTTGTATCTGTTTGTCAACTGTGTCACGAATGCATATGCATAAATCGTTCACATGACAGATTCCTTATGTTAAGAATAAGTAGGTTTGAAAAGACTTTTTCAAAATCGAATCAAGCTGCCCTAATGGTTATCGTACTTGACTCACTGTTTCTAAGTTTTTGTTTTTTTTATTTGCAAGAAGTGAACTGTTTAGAAAAAAAACATAATACTCGCATTCACATGTCTCAGTTTCTGTATTAATGAAATATAATATTTATGCATATTTTACGACCGGACAACGCCGGGCGGCCTGCTAGTATACAATAATCGACAGAGAATTGACTATAATAATAAATACGAAACCTGCATAAATTAAAATATCATATTTAAGTATATTTTATGACCGGGCAATGTCGGGCGCCTGACTAGTAAATACATGATGTTAACTATAGTGAAAACATCATTAAGCTGGATAATCCACCATATTAAATGAATTTTTGCCCTGAAATCTGGTAAGACAAAGAGACCACAAGAAATATATACTATAACACAGTTAATTGGTTAATTGAAGAGAGGAAAATTAATGTTCTTCATTTCTTTACTAAGTTAACATTTGAGGGAAAAAAACGAGAATTTAATAAGACACTCGAATATCTATGTATCTCATATGAAAACGTTCAGAATCATACGGTACTTAGCGCCACTTTTAAAAAAAATATCAGAAAACAGGTTCAAAGTTCCACGCCTTTGTAATCCATGTATCTCACGAACTAATAGAGATATTTGTTTGAGGTTTGTTTTAAAATGAAGTTTAACACATAAACTATCGCATCATGTCATGTTCATTTTAACAATTATAATAGTTGTGATGTAATAATGATTATTGTGAGAACGATGACAATGAAATGTGTTATTGCCTGTAAACATAATAATAAAGTTTAATAAAGTTAAAGAAACAAAACAAACAGTTTTACTGCACTTACATTGCTTCTTAATTATTCTACACTGATGTTGGTGTCAACATAATCCACGAATGTGTTGCGATCATCCGAATCATTACTGTCATCAGATTCTTCACTGACAGCCGCAGTTGCCTGTGAGGTCGGGTTTTCTTCTATGTTTTGACAAAGAGATTTTTATTCATCTACAACATCACAGAGAAAATAGAAGCATCTGCAGGAGGTACAAAGGTAACCAGATCAGCCAGTTTGTCTTTTTCAGCAAAAGTGGTGTTGCATCGTTTTCATAAACATTGGATTTTGATCTTGTTGTCAGATGCATTTTGTATCTCCAACCTGCACTCCGTTTAGGGAACAAAACAGTTTGGGGAACAAAACAGTTTGGGGAACAATCGTATTTTGAATTTTACCAAGTATTTTATCTACTGTGCCACATGTCCACAAGGATAAAGTACTTGGTAAAATCCAATTGTAAAGTTACACTCTTCTAGAGGTTGAAGGTTCGATCCTCAGCGTGGCTGACACTCAGAATACAATTTTGAATTACTTAGGACTCCTATCCAATCATGGCTGATAAAACAAGAACATGCTGCTCCCGTCGATTAGACAAAAGCTTCCATTCAAAATTCTGTGTAGATTGCCGAGTTTAATAGAAAAATTCCATAGTTTGACAAGATACACCTGAAGACCTCTCAGGATGAGAACAGTAGTCCGAAGAATCCAAACAATACAAAATATTCTATGGTTATGCTTCTTTTCTATTGGTTGCATGATATTCATTTTTCAGAATAGTTCCCAGATAATATTGCAGTCTCTTGTACTTACTTTACATCAGTCATACATTCTCTATAAATTGTTTGCCCTGGCAGTTCATGTTTATTTTGATTATGTTTAGGAATTTTCATCCCTTTTATATTAGATAATATTACTGCACTTATATTGCTTCTTAGTCATTCTACACTGATGTTGGTATCAACATAATCCATGAATATGTTACGATCATTTGGATCATCAACGTCAGCAGATTTTTCACTGGCAGCTGCAGTTGCCTGTGAGGTCGGGTTTTCTTTTATGTCTTGATGAAGAACTTTTTGTTCATCTAAAACACCACAGAGATAAGGAACATGTGCTGGGGGCACAAAGGTGAGCAGAGCCTCCATATCAGCCACTTTTTCTTTTTTCAGCACAGGTGGTGTTATTTTGATACAACCATAACTACAATGAGGATCTTCGTTATTTTCATCAAAATTGAAAATATTTTCAAATTTTTACCATTATGGAATTGTCATGTCTTTCAGCAGACTCTTTTTAAGAAGAATCATTTAAGGATTTCACTTTTATTCTGATACGATCATAACTATGATGAAGATCTCCATTATTTTCGTCAAAATTTGAAATATTTCCAAATGTTCGCCAGCTATTAGTAAATAACTCCACTGCCTTGAGAAAGACAAAGGCTTAGTGAGTAAACCCTGACAAAAAAATCCAGTTTAAATCCCGATAGGGATGGTGAAGCACTGTAATACCTTTCTAGCAACTCCTGCAGCTGTGCTGGCTTCAACTATATTTGCTTGTCTTTCCATTGGACTTTGCAATACCAAGAGGGAAACCTTGGTAACTGAACAAACCTAAGTTTCCTTATCAACTGCCCAGACTTGCATCCAGAGAAGCAACTCCAGCTTCACCTTTATAGACACAGAAGATGCTGCAGTGCACCAGACTAGATGCAGAACGCCATTGTCTCATTAGACAGAAGGTTAGCATCACGTCGTTGGATCACTTTCATAAATATGGTATTTTGATCATGTTGTCATATGCATTCTGTATCTCCGGCTATCGCTCCATGTACAGTAGAACCTCGGGATATGGTGGCCTCAGGATACATTTTTTTTTCAGGTTACAATGTGGAATATGATGTTCTTCCGGCCTCTGGTTACGGTATTTATTTTTTTATTCATAATGTTAATTTGATTATATATTCATGTTTATTATATACTGTACTGTATTTTGTTAATAATTTATATATAAACAGTACAGTAACTGTACAAAATTTTGCTGTCATATGGTGATTTCACCTTACGATCCCAACCCTGCAACGGATTTAATGCCGTATGGTTCTACTGTAGAAGAAAGTTTGGAGCACACAGTAATATGCATAACTTGTTTTCCCTATTTATGGTGCTTGGTACTGTATGACTTTAGTGGCCTCATATAGAGATCAAGTATTAGCAGCAAGAACTGAACTGAGAACTTTGATTAAAATGAAACAAAAAATAATAAAAATAATAAAAGCATTGAACAATATGATGAAAGTAACAAAAGTGACGATTACTCTTACTGCTTACCTCCCTTGTAGCTGATGAGACTCGTATCAATATTTCATTGTACGTAGCTAGAATCCCCTGGGCGAAAGTCGTAAGGGCCTTCAATTGATCAGGTTGCAGGTTCGTATCAGAATGCTTTGCTGTGTCTTCCAGAAATTTGGAGCAGGTGTATCTTTTTAGACCTGACACCTTTTGTTCTGTTATCATCAAATAAAAACTGCATTCATGGGCATGCTGGATGAAAAATAAAGAAATACATAAGTTATTCTTGTGAAGAATTGATTTGATTGGTTGTTCGGTTGTTTTGTTTTACGACATATCAACCCTTTTAGGCTTATTAAATACAAAATCCAGTAATTTAGAAAAGGGTTTTATACCTCCAGTTCTTTATATATATATTCAAATATTTAATCACAATGTTTCGTTTGGTTGTTTTTTTTTTTTTTCTGGCATATCAACCCTTTTCAGGTTATTTAATGCTGAATACATTAATTTTGAAAAAAAAAAAAAAGTTTTACGCTTAAAATTCTTTATATCTTCAAACATTTATTTATGATGATGTTTTTTTTTTTTAGTTTATTTGTTTTATAGCATATCTACTCTTTTCAGATTATTTAATGCCGAATCAAGTAGTTTTGGAAAAAGTTTTTATACTTCAAGCTTTTTATAACTTCAAATATTTATTCATGGAGTTTGGTATGGTTATTTTATAGAGGAAAATCGTTGTTTTTTGGGTTTTTTTTTTACTTTTTAATACATGAAACAAAATCAATCACGCATTTTGAATAATATATATATATATATATATAAAAAAAACTCCACACTTCAAAAACATCTTCATAAAATATTGAAATTTCTTGGCTCTTAATGACCGCACAGTTGCTGATCAACGGTAAAACAACATCAAATCAATTAATCAATTGTTCGACCATTTTCTTGTGTGTGACTGGTTAAGATTAGCGATTGCATTCATTAAGTGACAAACAAGCATGTTGACAAAGTTAAGGATGCTTCCCACAATTTAATTATCGACGTTTCGACATTAACATGTCATCGTCAGGACACCAAATTAAATTCACGATCAGAAAAATAAATTGAAATTAAAAATAAAATAATCCCAGAAGACAGCAAAAAAAAAAGAAAAAAGAGAAAAAGTTATTCTACCCCCCCCCGTGAAGTAAATAAAGGGTTCCGCTCGAAATTCCGTCCAAATTCCCGAGTTCGACACAAGCATTCCTGAGTTCGACAAGATACACCTGAAGAAGGTCGAAGATGACATCGACCGAAACGCTGTGAAAATCACACTCAAGATGAGAACAGTAGTCCGATGTATCAAAATAATACACATAACTAATCCTCATCTCAAAAATTCAGGAACGCCATAAAGAGAAAAAGGTCTCATATTTTATCTTCTCCAATTTTGATAATTACTCCAACCTTCCCGATACAGTCACCGGAAACGCTGAATCATTTGACTCCCAATGTAAAGTTTAAGGCTTTTTATTTTCTTTACACGCTCTTGTCCCCCCCCCTTAACCAGACATTACGCACACTTAATTCCACCGGAAACAAATCATGCACACTAATTAAAATGAATAAATAAATAAATAAATTAGATACACACTATTCAACAAGCAATTAATAATAAGCAAATATAACGGTAATATTTTGTTTTGTTTTTCATAGGAGTCACCACTTATCAAGGCCCAGAGGCCACTCGAGGGTAAGAGTTAAAGAGTGTACAGTAGTCAAAAGAGGACAATATCATAATAATCGTTAGAAGTGTAAATTTGGTAAATCGGATTACTTAAGGGGAACGGCTCGTCAAGAACTTGTTTACATTGGACTTGGAGACGACCATATTGTAGTCAGCTGGAAAGCAGGCAGAGTTCCACAGGTGTGCAGTTCTAAGAAAGAAGCTTTGTTCATGGAATCTTCATTTAGGTTTAGGCACAGATAAAGAGTTAGGGAAATTATTGATAGTCTAGACGAGTGTTTTTTTGTGAATGTTTGGCGAGCGGAGGCCATAGATTGGAGCTCAGACGAGCAGTTGCCATGAAAATAACGATAAAGCAGAGACATTCTCGCAATGCCTCTTCTGTGAAAAAGAGATTGCAGGGAAGAGAAAACGGCATCTCCCACTAGGTTACGAAGTCTATTTTGAACTCTGTCAAGGCAGAATAAGGTCTTTCTAGCAGCTCCTGCCCAGATGTGGCAACAGTACTCCATCTTTGGACGTACCTGGTTCTTATATAGGTAGAGAATTGCATCAGCAGTGAGATCGATAGAAGGATCCCACCATTTTTCCAGCGACCTTAGCAAAGGATTTACTGTATGTGTTCCATTTTAGATCAGGAGTAAAAGTCAATTCCAGAAGCTTGTCGAAACATGGAGCCTCCACAAGACGAGAGCCATTCATTTCAATTGATGCTAGATGAGGATCAGAACGTTGATGATGTAAAGATAGAAGCTTGGTTTTAGATGCATTAAAAGCAACCAGCCATTTCTTTCCTCATTCTACCACATGCTAAAGATCAGAGGAGAGAGAATCAGAGAGAACTTGGTCGTTTACGGCCTTTAATGTGCTGCCATAGATGGTAGTGTCATCAGCATAAATGTCTATGAATGATCTAAGGATGTGATTTGGAAGAGCATTAATGTAGATCAGGAAGAGAGTTGGACCCAGGATAGACCTTTGAGAGACTCCAGCATTAAAACTATGAATTTCTGTTTTCTGTAATATAGAAAAACTCACTTAATTCTCTGTATTGAAATTTACTGACTTGAAACAACTCCATATACAGGGAAGTGAAGTAAAATAAAAATAAAATGAAATAATTGGAATTTAAGTTTACACTATTTTAATACATAAGGGTGTTCTTTTCCCAATTGATAAAAATCATAAGTTTATTAACTTGTAACGTTGAAGTTAATGGAAAATAGCATATTAATCTGGTTTAGGAAAAAAAAAAAAATTCGTAGTGAATTTTCAACAAAATTCAAATAGAATTTGATAATTAACTCTGCCACTTAAAAGTAATCTATATTTACTAACCTTTCACTCTGAATACTAAAAAATATAAACAAACAATTACAAAAGCACTAAAATATTGCCAAATAGAAACTACATGAAAACTGCATGAATACACATGTATACACGAGCACACACACACACGTATAAACAATCAAATATACGCACACACACATATATATACGTACATATATGCATATACACGCATAAACAATCAAAACACACATATACACGCGTATATATTTGTGTGTTTAGTTCTGTAGGGGTTTGCATGTGCGTTTGATTGTTTTATATATATATATATATATATATATATATATATATATATATATATATATATATATATATATATATATATATATATAAAGTCTGGGTAGGTTTATCCATTAAAGGCGTTGAGTGGAATTTGAAAAGCAAATAAGAGACGTGTTACATTTAACACTTTAAAGCCAAATAACAACGCGATTTTTTTTTTTTTTTTTTTTACCTTTTCGTTTATTTTATAAGGAGAGAGATATATTTCGGAGATATACACTCCTTTGTCAATCTGTATATATATATATATTTTTCCTCTTATTCTTCGTCATGATGTTTAATGGAAGAATTTTAAGTCCACCTGATGTTAGCTGTGGTTTTACTGTAGCCGGATAATTACGCGTGGTCGTGCGTGATTTGAAAGTCTCGGTAGGTTTATCCATTAAAGGCGTTGAGTGAAATTTGAAAATCAAATAAGAGACGTGTTACATTTAACACTTTAAAGCCAAATATATATATATATATATATATATATATATATATATATATATATATATATATATATATATATATATATATATATATATAAACAAAACTGTAAATAGGACATAATAGCTAAATTTCGTACTTATATATTAAAGATATTATTGTATTCACTAAATTGATTCATCTTATTCTAACAGATAATTTCAAAAGTACTAATCTTAAGAAATAAATAATAATCCCAACCAGAATGAAATTATGCAGTAAACACACACACACACACACACACACACACTCACACACACACACACACACATGTATGTATGTATGTATGTAAATATCCACATATGTACACGTGTACACAAGCAATTATACACACATACACATATATATATCAATCATATAACACTAACACACACACACACACACACACACACACACACATATATATATATATATATATATATATATATATATATATATTTAAATAAGGGGGTAGTCACCAACAATGTGTATTTTTTAACATTATTTTATTATTCCGTGTCTTGGTTTTTCATTGAGAATTATGTTTAGATCATTGTAATAATGTTTTTAAATCATTGAAATCGTTTTTAACGCGTTTCAGACGTTCTGTGAAGCGTCCTCTTCAGAAATTATTTTCAAAATGTGTTGGAGATGTAAAAATAGGATTTTTGTAGTTCATTTGAAGTGTTTCCAAGAGGTGGAAACGTGTAAGTGTCTACTATTCATTTGAATGTTTAATCTTTTATTGGGCCGTGGTCACTCCTGTGTTGTGTTTCTCTCTCTCACTCTCTCTTTCTGCTTGTGTTTTTTCTTTTCCTTTGGGGTAGGGCGCGTGTGTGTGTGTATGTGTGTGTGTGTGTATGTGTGTGTGTGTTTCTTTTATTGGTTTGAAAATGTGTGTACTGTTTTATAGTATCATGAGGTTATTTGCTTCCCTAGGAAAGTGACTGTGATCCAAGGTCGTTACTAATGTGTATGTGTGAGGAAGGGGGAGAACCAGCTCTTCTGAAATAAGGGTAGGGGAGCTTTCATTCTATTTTGATATTTATTTTTTGGATTCTTAGATTTTAGTATTGTGAGTTTTCGTTTCAGTCTTAGACTGTTCGGGTATTCTTTATATTATGTTTGTTGAGATAGAGGGGTGTATTTAAAAATATGTATAGGGGATTTTTTAATGTTTCTATTCATTTGTCTCCCCATGTGGTTATGGTCAGACCCAGGATCGGTTCCTAGTGTGGGGAAGATCACGTTCCCCTGAGGGGAGGGGCCAATTGGAGGGGTATATATATGGGAGGGGGATGATAGAAGGGATGATAGTTGTCTCAGTCAGTGGAGGAGAAATCTCTCATGACTGAGACAACTATCATCCCTTCTATCATACTGTAATATTTTAATTCTATGACGTGAAATGGTTAAGTTTCAAATCTAGAATTTTTATTAAATGCAAGACATTAAATGCTAATTTACTAATATTTTCTCCTCTGAGGAGATGGGTAGACATCGAAAACCTCTAGGTTAAGGAGATATACTTTTTGAATTGTATTCTTTGTCTTGCATATAATAAAAATTCTAGATTTGAAACTTGACCATTTCACATCATAGAATTTAAATTACTAATTTATGATATATATCTATAATATAAAGCTGAACGTCTGTGTGTGTGTGTCTGGTCACGAATAGGCTCCTATATGGTTGACTATTATAAAAAAACTGATCACATATAATGATAGAAGATGAATCGAGACAGAGGAATGGGTATGTTTGATCTGGCATAATGATGATTCATTAAAATTGTGTGGTCTGTGTACGCGCCTGGTTCACAAAGTATGTAAATAAAAAATTTAAAAATTAAAAAAAAACGTTTACAAGTGTTTTTGATATGGATGTACGTAATAATACTTTGATAAGTGTGTTTTAACTTAAATAGGGATGGTATAATAAAATTGTGGGGTCTGCGTTCGCGCCTGGCCTCCATAGAATGGAAATAGGTACAAACTTAATAAAGACTTTTCATATCTATTTGTGTAAGTATACTTTGATAATTATGTTTCAGTTTGAGGAAATATGGTATAATAAAATTATGGGGTGTACGTTCGCGCCTAATCTCCATAGAATGTAGATATGTGACAAAGTTTAACAAGGTTTTTTAATATAGATCCACAGAATATTGTGATAAGTGTTTCAGTGTGAACAGGTATGGTATAATAAATTATGGGGTTTAATACCCCCAAATACGAAGCTATCTCTTTACAACTCTTCTTTTTCATAACCTATCATACTTTCATAAATCAGAGTCCATTTTCTGTAGGCTGTTTTTGAACCCAGTCAACGACGGGTACTTTTGCTAGTATATATATATATATATATATATATATATATATATATATATATATATATATACTAGACTACCCGTGACCCGTTGGGTCAGTATGTTATATTAGCTAGTGAATTCATGTATGAGCGTGACACTTGTGACGTAAAGAAAACAGTTTTTTTGTTGTTTTTTTTATATAACAGAAACATTTCTATGAAAGTATATTAAAATGAAAAAAGAACATAGATAGATTTCTATGAGTCGTTCTCTTTATTATAATTGATTATTTTTGAAAAAAAAAATTTACAGTTACTGAATTATAAGTGGTTGGCCATACTTATAGGTAAATGTGCACCGAACAGGTACCATAATACTTATTATAGTTACATTCAAATTTTGATATATCTGCTTTTTTTTTACATCGTTAATTTCTGTATTACGTTTAAGTTATTTTAAACCCCACTCTTCCCATGTTAAATAATAATTTCGAAATAATAACGTTAATATTTCAGTGCACAGGTCATGCACACATGCGCAACCGGATGTTGCAAACCGGAAAGTGGGTTACATACATCGTTACAAGGTCATTTGAGTTTTATAATTATATATATATATATATATATATATATATATATATATATATATATATATATATATACAATAATACATCCACACATCATATACAAACACGTCACTAACATGTGATAAAGGGTACACCCACATACCTGTATCCTTATTAACCTTTGAAATCTAAACTATTTAAAACGTGTTCACTGCTATTTTAATTACTAACTAAAACTTTAATCTTATGTAATTTCTAAATTACATCATTTAACAAATCACGTAATCCAAATACTCCTATTTTACACACATTACTATTGTTACTGGTATAGTGTAATTCTATCATTACGCTTAAATATTTTTCTATTAATTATTTCCTCTGGCTCATTATATCTATATCACTTTTCAGCCGTAGCTAAGATCAATATTATTTTTATTGAATATATTTTATGTAAAGGATTATTTACCGATGAATGCTGATTTAAAAGATTAAGAAACATCTATCCAATTTTTTTATTTGACTAGCCGATTAACTGAGGGAAGGATATACCAAATGATTTTCTGGCTGCTATTTTTCCTACTTTTTTCTGTTGTTTTACTTAATTTTAGCATAACCAATTTCTTTAGTAGAGGAATTATTGCTAATTCTATGATCAATTGATATTGGAATATGTTGGTTTGACTTAGAATTTACATATTTTATATATGGTTTATATGCACTATGACTAAGGTTGAATGTAATATCTAAGAAATTGGTAATTTTTGATTCTCACTGTGATATAAACTTTAAGTTTTAAGTTTTTCATAGTTTTGCGTATAATTTTAAAAATTCTTTCAGTTTGGAATTAGTAATATTTGTTATTATAGCCAGTCTGTTATCTCTATACTTCCTTTATATCTGATTCAATAAGCTTTTATAATAAAAAAAAGAATCCCATTAAATCATTCATTTAGCAGAATCCAAAAGCCTATCACTATATCAAACGAGTTTGTAGAATTTCTTTTCACCTGTTGCAGATTAAAAGTTTTTTTATATTACTTATAAATCATAGTCTATTTCCACACTGGTAATATCTGCATGTAATGCTGCAAAATCCAGTAGTTTGTGTAATAGGTCCTTTGTAATTATGTAAATTGAATAAAATTCTTAAAGAGTTCTTCTTTTTAATCCTATCAAACCAATTTATTAAACTGATGGTGTCTGTTCATTGGTTTAGTTGCAGTTTTTCCTATTTCAATCCTGGTTAAGTTGATCAATTTAGTTGTACGTTTATTTAAGTAATTTGTTGTTTTTTTTGTATGTTTTTTTTTTTTTTTTTTTTTTTAAATCTCTCGAGATAAGGCATGGAGCCATTTGATGTAAGAACAGAAGGTGATTATTGCAAAGACACGAGATGCCATTTTACCTTAGTTTTGAAAAGACCAAAGTTATTGGTAGAAGAGAAAATTGTCAGCATGAAGAGAGTTCTACAACCTTGCAGTTCTAACAAAAAAAAGAAACAACTGGAATAAGAAGTTGTTTTACAATGAGATATCAAAATAGCGAATTGATGGAGACCATTAGACCAACGAGTCAAACGAGCTGGAAGAAAGAAAGCAGGAAATAAATTAGACAATTCTGAAGAACATATACCATAAGAGTATATATATATATATATATATATATATATATATATATATATATATATATATATATATATATATATAATTTTATAAATTACTAACTAGCTCTACCTACGTATTGAGCACTTTTGAAGTAAATACTTAAAGTTTACGCATAAATTTATACTTTTGTATATTAACTTTATGTGAGTAAATGAAGTAGTTATATATATATATATATATATATATATATATATATATATATATATATATATATATACACGAGGGGCATGCAATAAGTAATGCCCTTGGCCCACTTCCCATAGCAGTGGAGCAACGAAACTTGGCACAGTTATTAGTCTTTCTCTACATAGGAACCACCCACAGTTATGCATTTCTCCCATTGTTTGATGCAGCTCTGGAGACCGTTTTTGTAGAACACCCCAGGTTGGTCCTCCAACCACGTGACTTCAGAAATCAAGGCTGCATCATCTGGGAAATGCTTTCCTTTCAAAAACAACTTCATGGCTGGGAAGAGGTGCAAGTCAGAGGGTGCAAGGTCAGGAGAGTAGGGAGGATGGGGTAGGATTTCATAATCACACGCCCGTGCTTCTGATCTGGCGATATGCGAGTTTTGGACCGGAGCGTTGTCCTGCAGGAGGAAGATACCTTTGCTGATCTTGCCTCGCCTCTTGATTTTGATAGCTTCCCTTAATTTCCTCAAAAGTGAAGCATAATAGGCTCCTGTAATTGTGGTACCCTTTGCCAGGAAATCTGTCATCACTACTCCGTCCTGGTCCCAGAAGACTGTGAGCATGACCTTGCCAGCAGAGGGCTGAACCCTTGCCTTCTTTGGAAGTGGTGAGTCCAAGTGCTTCCACTGCATTGACTGGGCTTTGGTCTCTGGATCATAGTGATGAACTCAGGTTTCATCCTGTGTAATCAGTCTTTTGAAAAACATCTTCTTGGCATATCTCCAAATTCATCCTCGAGCACTTCTGGAATGGTGTGAGCAATCTGGGAATCCATCTGGCAGATACCTTATGCATATGCATAGGCGAATAGTAATGCGTCGATCTTCAAAATGGCAGCCTCGACTTGATGGACAGATGCCTCATCAATGGCAAAAGGGAGCTGTTTCCACAGACTTCCGGCCATGTTTGAATTCACGATGCCAGCGTTTTACAAGGTCATATGATGGGGCATTATCACCATAAGTTTCTTTCATTTCATCAAAAGTCTCCTGTTGTGTATCTATATGTATATATGGCTATAATTTAATTTGATCTAAAGTGGTTATGCCGTGTCCTAAGGTCTGTGTTTTTATTTATTATTATGAAGGCCATCCCTTTATTGCAGATTTTCTGTCTATTTCATGTGTTAGGACATTTAATCTGTCACATTAATTATTTCTTTATTATACTGATAAATTTTATTTATTCTATTATAACATGCACCTATATAATTAAATATACAACGTGTAACATACATACATTATTTTTACATGGATTAAATATAATTGGTGTCATAGAAGTTGTGCTGAATAAAGGATCTCGGAGATCGTACATACACAAATTCCAGGTTTGCAGAGAACAAAGAAAATACCACGTCGGATTTTGACACACATATTGACCTCGGAGATCAAAGAAAATGCCATGTCGGACTTGTACACATACACTGACCTACAGAGGAACAAAGAAAGAATTTGTCAATAAAAGCAAGAGGTTCGACAGACAAAGGGTCAGAGAAAAAGAGACGGAGCGAGACACACAATCGTTATGTCGTTAGTTCATCAACCCCAATGTCAACCTTTTCACCACCTTTATTCGATACGTTCAACAACCACTGCAGGCAAAATAATAATTAAATAAAAAGCGGTTTTGTTATGAAACCGTCTCTGTATTTGATTGCGAAACTGCATGGAACAAGCTATAGTGTATATATTTATTTAGCAGAACGCATCTTCTTTGTTAATCGTTATTTCTAAACTCGTATTGTCCATTCTTTTAACTGACATATTTAATATCCAGTTATTTCTAAAAGAATGAAAAATCGACTGCATTCCCAAATTAAATATCTATCTCTGACATAAATAATATTTAGTTATTTGCAAGAACAATGACAATCGTTCTGCATTCATAAGATTTCAATATGTATTCTTTTTTAACTTTTCTTAGTGGGTTCGATTCTAACCTTTTCCAAATATCCTTTTCAACTTTGCTCTTTTACTTACTGGGGTCTGTCCCTTTTTCATAACATAGGGTATATATTTATTTAGCAGCACGCATCTACGTAGAAATGCAACAAACATGGTTATACATATGTGAGCGATAAATAGATAAATCGTTTACAGAGGGACAGATTATACAACAGTTACAACACGTCAGTCTAAACAAGGTGTACTTTTTATACTTACAGTTCCTGTTTCATGTTTTGTATGAACATGGCCATCAATTTTAAGTAAAGTTTCTTCGTCTCCATACTGAAAAGTTAAATAAATATATATATATATATATATATATATATATATATATATATATATATCATAACGTTTTTAAGGATACAAAATTTAAATATTGCAATTAGAAAAGGGAAGACTTTTATGATTCATGATTAAAAGTAAATTTGTATATATATATATATATATATATATATATATATATATATATATATATATATATATATATATATATATATATATATATATATTCCTTTAATCCTCTCTCCAAAAAAGGGGAGAAAGGAGAACAGGAGAGGAAAGAAAGAGAAATGAGGAGCTAGCTGCTGACCGGTTTGGACCCTCGCTTCTCAAAGCTGTATCGAGGGAATTTTTAAAACAAAGAATGAAAAAGCGATTAAAGTTGCGTTTTATTCAATTCACGGGGAGAAAAAAAAAGTGGGAAAACGATTAAAATAAAACAGCGTTATGGTCGAATACCCTAAAGATTAATCACGTTCAAACCCAGGAGGCATTCCCTTTGCAAGCAAAGGGAAGGTATTCTAAGTCGAACGTGAATAGTCTCCAAGATATTGAGGTGATATAGTGAATGAGCACGACCCAGAATAGTAAAAGAGTCCGTGCTAAAGTTTGCTGCACAAGACGGGTTTTTAAGTAAATGGTCAGGAATTGAAGACCCGTATGTGTTAGTAACAACGTCCGTTGCCCGGTAGGTTTCACTCCTAATTTTACTGGGTACATATTGTTGGATTCTTCCATCTAATCTTAATGTCGTTCGACCCAAGTAGTTGGCACTGCAACCATATTCAAAATTGTAAATAACGTTACTATTACGGTGTGTGTGTGGGGGGGGGGTGTAGAACGTCTTTTCGAGAAGATGGTAATAAAGTTGTTGTAGAGAACACAACACGCACATTGGCAGCAAAATAACATCTATGAACTGCTGAACTTAGTTGTTTGGCAAATTTCTCACTTACTGTACCCAACCAAGGCAACTCAATATAAATTGGACATTTGGTCACTATATTCTCTTTAATTCGAGAGAATTTAGCCAATTTCCTTTGAATAACTGACCTAATCACATCTAGAGGGTGCTCGTTTTTGGATAAAGTATCCGTAATTGTTTCCAATTCCTCATCTAATTTTAACTTGGAACAAATCATAAGGGCACGATGTGTTAAGGTCCAAATTAGATTTATCTTACGTTTTTTTAGGGCAAAATGAATCCCAACGAGTGTACAATCCTGTAAATGTTGGTTTGCGGTATATAGATGTATGGTAACTAGATGGTGTTTTTGTTACCAATACATCAAGGAAAGCTATGGATGAATTGCACTCTCCCTCATAGGTGTACTTTAATGTGGGATGCATTCCATTGAGTAAGGAGAAAAAGGTGTTTGCTTCCGTTTGGTTATTAAATAAACAGAATGTGTCGTCAACATATCGGAAGTACACTAATGGTTTTATGGGTCCAGATATTAAGCGCTCTTCATAGAACCCCACAAAAATATTCGCCATGGTCGGTCCAAGTACTGAGCCCATGGCCACACCATCTTTTTGCCGATACATAATATTGTTGAAACTAAATTCCACAGATGTCGTGACAAATTTCATAAGTTCAATAAAGATATTTTCAGCATTAGGAGGAAGTGATATCCGGCCCCGATATAAAAAATCTGCACAGATATCTATAGTTTCCAGTACAGGGACACAAGTAAAAAGATTGCTAACGTCATAAGAGCACATAAATGTATTAACAATCTTAGACTTTTTTCCTTTTTTTGGAGAGAAGATTAAAGGAATTAGTAAAAAAAATAATTATATATATATATATATATATATATATATATATATATATATATATATATATATACGAGCAAACAGTTAATAAAACATGTTAAAAAATACTTTGAAATGAGTGAAAAACATATTTAATCTGAAAAGGAAACACTAGATAAGTGGATAGTCCTTAATCCGCGGAGTTTCGAAGAAATACTTTCCTTCTCATCAGAGAGTAGGAATTAGCAAAATGCGGGATCGGATTTTGCATGCAAAAGTATTTGATGATATATATATATATATATATATATATATATATATATATATATATATATATATATATATATATATATACATATATATATATTTATATATATACAAATTTACTTTTAATCATGAATCATAAAAGTATTCCCTTCCTAATTGGAATATATATATATATATATATATATATATATATATATATATATATATATATATATATATATATATATATATTAAAAACTGATAGAAATAAAAGGAAAGGTGATAAAACAATACTAAATTATATATATATTTTTAAAATAAAAATTACACACATATCAGATTCGGTGCCAAAAGTTTTGTCGGTTTCTAGAAGGAGTATTTTAAACCAGTGTAATTTATGAATATTTGTATTATTAAATATATCATGATAAATTGATAACTTTTTCTCTCAGATTATTGAAGCATCATTCATATTTTCTTGCAATATTCTCATCCGAAAACAACCTGATTTAGTCAACAGAAAGTGAACCATCTTCCATGATGATAATGCTCGTCCTCAAACAGCACTACTGACCAAAGATTTCGTAGGGGAATTTGATTGGGAAATCTTGTCCCGTCCTACCTATTCTCCTGGGCTAACTCCCACAGATTATCACGTAATTTGAGGATTAAAAAACAATTAAGGTGGCCTACGGTTAACATCACTGCGACATTTATCAGGTGGATTTCTATCAATATTTTTTTTTATTTTCGAGTTTTGAGCGATTTCGAGGCTCCAAAAATGACAGCCTCATGGTGATCATCTTGCTGTTAAGCGTCCAGCACTACTTGCGTTTCAAACTTAATAAACGTTTTAAAATAAGTTCAAACACTAAAAACGTATCCAGCTAGGTAGAAGAGTAACTTATTTTGCCTTTGGTAACATTTATTTGTTATATATTTGTTTGTTGACCATTTTTCGCTTAGTTGTCTATCATTAAAAATGGTGAAAACCTTCACCAAAGTTTATTCGAATTAACAGTGTCCACAAACCAAGTCGGCACTGATATTTGTTTAGCAACGAGGTGCACCAATTTAACAGACTCAAATTCCATTGTAATAGTTCAAATTTAAAGGAATTATATACAAAAATTCTACGGAAACAAATTTGAACACGATCACTGCAACTCGCTTCATGTTGACAAAATGGATTCTACAGAAATCTGTCACTGGCGGATATATTCAAAAACCTTACTACTTTATATTTTGCGTCAGTTGACGAAATGCTAATTCTGACATACAAACTTACATACAAACATGACATACAAACATACTGTGAGCGACACTGACAACCACACACACACACACACACACACACACACACACACACACACACACACACACACAAGAATCGTTCTTTCATTTGAATAAACCATTTTTTGGTTTTCTACAGAAAACAATCAAGGCGAGAGATGGGCAGAGGAGTATTGTAACAGCCGCGATTACAGACAACCACAACAACAGCAGCAGTGACACTTCGCAGTTTACTAGTTTGAACGTGTGTTTGGTTTATAAGCTCAGTGTTGATTAGTGCAAGCATTCAACTTCCCTTTCTGACTTGACCAAGCAGAAGCCATCTCTCAGGCAAGCTGATTATATGATAGAATGTAATAAAAAGGCTTAACACAGGGCTTCTTCTTCTTTATTTATTTTCTTTATTTATTTATTTATTTTTTTTTTTGGCTAGGACACAGTACCAACAACAACTCATCATGGTACGGACCAACCCCCAAACTTCTTTCTTGGAGCGTACCCCCCCCCACACACACACACTGTTTGGGACTGGGTTCGATTTCAACAAGGAGATATATATAATCCATTATGGCTACCTCTGACCCCTGACTTCAACACCTGTGTACAATACATATACATGACCTCTTTTCTTTTCAAACAAGACTTCCTAACCTTTTCGTCTTCGTCTATACACATGGACTTATTCTCTTTTCCATTTCCTTTTTTAACTCTGCATTAGGTACCTAGGTGTTCCAAACACGGTTAGTCCCATGGGGTGTTTATACACCCCCATACAAAAATGTTTATAGTGTTATTATTTTTAATCCATTTATTTATTGCGGTCCAGTATCCTCATCTTCTGATTGTTGTTCATGAGGATAATGGTCCGCAATAAATAAATGGATAAATAGTACAAATTACTCATCTCAATAAGAATTCCAATTAATTAAAGAAATGTTATTATTTTATAATATATAGTTATCCTGCTGGTTCAGAATATATCTACGGTCCCCGTTGAACAGTTTGAATCACTTGTTGATATTAATATAAACTAATGCAATAAAATAAATTATAAAGCTAAGGAAAAATTAAAAAATTCTAGATTTAAATCACATTTATTTAAAACATACCCACGTAATACACCAGTTTGCTTTCATTCCCACTGGAAAAATACAAAAATAGATCAATCATAAAATCATACCTACGTTAGTTAACGTTAGTTTGGGTGTTTTCCTTTTCAAAGTAAGAAAGAGTACACGTCTATACCTTGACGAACTCTCGCATACACCTACACACACACATACACAATGAACATTCAATGTATATTTTAATGAACTCTTGTGATCAGATACAAGCACCAGACACACGTATACACAATGGACATTACGTGCAACGAACACTTGCATGCTCGTTCGTGTAACTATACATACACACACGTGTGTATACACAACTCACTATGTATTGTTCGTAACTTCCCTGTGTAAATAAATGTCTCTTGTATATATGAAAATATGTAACCCTGCTTTAAATGTGCGTTTGCTTCTGTTTTTTGTTTTTTTTAAGTTAAACATATCCATATAATGACAACTTTCATTTCAAAATAGAAAATAGAGAAATTGTTCATTAAATAGTTCGTTTGAAAAATGTCATCCATTTTCATATAAATAAATGAACAAATCACTTTCATTCATTTTAGAAAAATTTTTTTAAAAATCCGTTGAAATTTATTTTGAAATTCTTATTATTTTATAAAACCTCAAAATGTTGTTTTCTTTGATTTTTTTTCTCCAAAAAATTCAATAAATATTCAGATAATTAATGTTTTATTTTGTATTTTTGTGTTGATTTAGTATATTTGTTTTGCTATTACCAAAACGTTCCGCGAAATTTTGACATTTTCGGAGAAATTCTAAGAAAAGTTTAAAATCTTCTTGATTTGTCTCCTGTTCCGACTGGAGTTCTTCAAAAAATAGAAACAAAAAAATTGTCTGCAATAACTAAAATGCACAAGTGCCCAAAATATTACTCCAGATTACAATTTTAAATTACCGTTAATCAGAATTTCTATGGCCAAAAGAAATATTACTACGGGTGTAATTTAAATTAAGGGAAAATGTTATTAACGGGTTCTATTGTGGTTGACCACAATGTCTAAGACAAAAATAATGTTAACAACAGTGACCATTTTGAATTCTGATTGGCCAGAAATTTTAATACACAAGAACAGTTTCTTTGCAGCAATTATTTTAAAATTCTTTAGAGAAAAAAATGTTCTATTGTTGTGACCCTAGGAATAGAGTTAGGTAGAAAGAACATATTGTACAAATAAAGTAAATACAAAGACAGTTTTTCTGTATTTCTGACTGTTAATTAGACAGTTTGCAGTCTCGGGTTAGGTCGCGATATTTTCCCCATACGAGAGCATTAACTCCGTGGATTATATAATGGTTAGCAGAGTCCATTATGAATGGACGAGTCCCCATAACATTTATAGACGGTTGCAATTTTACAGTATAGTTAACACGAATTTCTAGCACGAATTCTACTTTCTTAAGGACAGAAAAAAGAAAAAGAAAAAACGCAAACAGATTCTTTTCCTGAAGAAGCATCATATCGCCGAAAATTTAATTTTAAACTAATAAATGTTTATTTATATATAAACATTTATTAGTTATAAACTAGCCTGGGTGCCCCGTGTTGCTCGGATGTGTGGAGGTGTGTGTTGAGCGAAAAAAAAAAACAAAGTGGTAGTAGGCAGGCAGGCTCGAACCCGTACTGCGAAGGAGGAAAAGAAAGTGAAAAAAAAAAAAAAACGTGACGCGCTAGATGTTGCGCCCATCGCCAAACTAGAAGTGGCATAGGTTTAAATTAAGGCTAGACAATCGAAAAGAGGCGATGACTTTCGAAAATGTAGGCGAAAAAATGCGATCCCTCCCTGTAGAAAAGTGCCCAGTTGAGGGTGTAAGAATTAATGTTTTGGGCCAATTTTTCGATATCTGTCGTCCGAAGGGTCGAGCTTCAAAATGATACCGATTTCGTGAAAATCATTTGCCTCTGTCGAAAGTTTTAGGCATACATACATACATACATACATACATACATACATACATACATACATTTAAACAGACATGTGAGATTTATATTATAGATGTTGCCTTGCATTGGCTTTCAAAACTTACGAATTTCAATTTCAATTCAAACTACACTTACATCAAGGAAAAAAAAACTTCAATAATTCGTTTCATGCGCGAGCTACAAGTTCCTCCTGAGTTTGAATATTTCAAAAAAAATTTTTTTTTAATCGCCGTTGAAGAAAATCACATGGTTTTTACTTTTCTAATGACATCATGCCATGAGAAAAGAAAAAGTAAAAAAAAAGAAAAAAAGACAGAAATTGATTTTATTCCTGATGTAGGCTCCATATAGCTGAAAATTTGATCTTAAGCAAATAAATGTTTACTAGCGAGACCTGTGGAATTTCCACAGTGGACTCTTTCATATGTAATATATTGATGTTGGTATTCTGTAGATGTTCAGCTCCAACCCTGTATTATTTATTATTATTTTGTTAAAACTACAAAACTATTTATCTAATCTAACAGGGACGCCTGGCGTAGCCTGGTCAAACAATACGCTTCATTTATGATATTTTAATTTATGCAGATTGCGTATGTATTATTATAGAATCAATTTACTATCGATTCTTATATATTATAAAGTTGTGATTTAAAATTTAAAAAAAAAATAGCCATATGATTTCGATGCATCAGATCAGCTTGCATCAAAACCGAAACCAAACCATATATATATATATATATATATATATATATATATATATATATATATAACTTGAGTTCCTTCATCTATAATCGAAACTGAAACCAAAACTTATGAAGAATTCTTGCTAAAATTATTTATTACAAGAAATGGAAAGTCATAGCAATTAAACAACAACAGTCACTCGGAAGAAAAAAAGAAGTAAAGGACGCTATCCTATTAATATATAGATTTTTTTTTTTAATCTGTTTTGTATTAGGTTTCTAAACTTATTAATTAAAAAAAAAAAAAAAAATGTTATTAACGATTAAATTAGACAACCACCCAAACAAAACTAATTGGCTTCCTTACTTGAGGCTCGTATTCACAAATATTCGTGAGCTTAGAAGTAATCTAGATGATGTAGAATCTTTACTTCTGGTAAACTCCCCAGATACCCCAGCATTACGTGAAACTAACCTACACTCCTCAATCCCTCTAACTGCTTTAAAATGACAGGATAACCCTCTCTCTGCTGTGAAGACTCGGACAGATATATGCACAGACTTGGAGTCTATATTTGCAACAATATTCAGGCTTTCATGGTCTTTTAGACTAACTTTTCAACACTGTTAGATATTTGTATTTCCTCTATTGGCCTCCCTCGACTTAGGACTGTACCTTAATCAACCAGGTTTTTGACAATATAGATGCAGCACTCTACTTAGATATTAACGTCCAAGTATTAGGTTGATGCAAATATAATGACAAAGTTGAATGTCAAAAAACATTATTTTGGCACCAGCCTAATACATGTATTTGGTGATTTTAATGTCTACCACAGTAATTAGTTTGGCTTTTCGAGTTACACAGATGCAGCTGGTCTCTCCACGAAGAGTTCCTCTCTAGTTCATTCCTTTACACAGACAGTCACGTTCTCAACCACCTGCCTCTCAGATTGTGAAGATCAGCAAGCCTCACTTCTAGACCTATTCCTAAACGCAGTACTTGAAGATTGTGTGACAAATGCCCATTCTCTACTCGGGAACGTTGATAATCTTGTAATATTAGTAGACATCGACCTTAATTCTCGATTCTAAGTTGAATATCTGTTGCTCAAAATGACAAGGTACTACAAAAAGGCTGATTGGGAAGCCACTAGAGGCCACATCCGACATTTTTCATCCAAACAGTGTACGAATGAGATAACCGAATGGTGCAAATCAGGTATTTAAGCACATATGTAACATAGCCCTGATGCGTGTTTTTAAATGCAATGGAAATAACATCAGCAGTAGAAAAAAAAGGACTATAAAAAAGAGAATGATCAAAAGAGAAAGATGAGATAACGTTTGAGATCTCGTGAGAGACATAGAGAGCGTTCTAGATTATGTGGGTAACGTCACGGCTGTAACAAATAGAAAATAAATGTTGTTGTGCAAGACCAAAAAGCGAGTTGGAGTTACTTCCTATTCTTTGTCTTGAAACGTGTGTTGGTCCACAGACAACATTACACATGTTCCCACACCGATTTGTTTGCCATAAGTACAAATGGACAAAAATATGTAGATACTAGAAATCATTGTAAGAATGAAATAGCTGAATGAATTAAGAGAATGTACACCGAAATGACCAGGTAAAGTATTGTTGCAAAACTTATGAACTTGCGATTTCTGGAAAATTTATAATAGTGTGTTTATTAGTGAACAATATACAATTCCTTCACTATAAAAAAAACCATGATGTCGCCTGACTGACAACCGAGAAGGCTGACCTGCAAGTTGCTCCCATCTCCACATTGGACCCCGTGGAACACTCCTTCCCAAATTTCCCTTTGTTGATAGAAACCATAATTGCAGATCTGAAAACCACCCTTTCTCAGGTCTGTGTGATATAGAAACACTCAGAAACCTCCACGGCATGTAAGTCTGACCTCATTCATGCTATACTAATCAAGAAATGCTCTGCTGAGCTAGCTCATGTACTCTCCAAATTCTTAAAGAAATGTCTTGCCGAGTCTTGCTACCTTGATAGCTGGAAATTTTCCAAATTTTTCAAAAGAATGGACCTGCACAACTATCGTCGAAGTAGTTTTTGCTAAAATTTTGGAGTCATTAATAAATTAAGCGCCAATCTGCAACTTGGTAAATGCTAAGCTTCTTTCTGACCAACACTATGGATTTAGGCGAGATATTTTAACCATCATATCTGAACGCATATACCATGCACTGGATAAGGTAGGGGAAGCTAGGGTTGTAGCCCTATATATCAAAAGCCTTTGACAAGGTTTGGTATGAAGGGTTTCTCATGAAAATAAAATCATGCAGTATTTATGGATGAATACTAAACATAACAAGATTCTTCCTAGACAAGAGAAACATCCAGGTTGTCCTCGATGGACATAAATCTAAAAAAAAAAACATTATATTAATGCGAGTGTGCTTCAGGGCTCATTTCTTGAATCTTTATTATTTCTGATATACATAAACGACCTCCCTGATAAAATAGTGTCCGAGATGGGTATATTTACTGATGGCACCATGCTCTATAATAGACATGAGAGAAAACGAATGTACACATATCCAAGGTAATTGAAGAAACTTCAGAAAAGGACCTTCAATCTGTAGTAAAACGGGGCCGAAAATAAATGGTACCATTTAATGCCACTAGGACCAAGCTTCTTTCCTTTAACAACTACAAAAAAAAATTCTCAACCACCGACTGCCATGACAAATAACACTCAACCTTCAAACTCTTTGGTTTACCATTCACAGGCAACATGAATTAGAATGAATACATTGAAGACATTGTCAAGGATGCCGCAAAGAACGTGGGATCCCTCTACCATGCTAGAAAATTACTTCCGCCTATATCCTATATCTCTACAAATCCACCATTCGCTCAAGAATCTGGACTGGTGCATCTACCACTAATCTTTCACTTTTAGACAAAAAAGAGTCTATAATCTAAAAGGTCCTGCATTATTACCAAGCTCTAAAGTTGAAATTAACCGAAGTCAATTAACGGTGACAATGACTTACAAAAATGTCAGCGAGAAAAATCGAACCCTCCTTGTACAAAATGGCCGAATTTAAGGTGAAGGAATTAATGTTTTTGGCCAATTTTTCGATATTTATCATCCGAGACGTCGACTTCAAAATGATACCAATCTTCTCAGGATCCTTCGCCTCTGTCGAAAGTTTTTGTGAGACATACATACATACATACATACATACATACATACATATAAACATACATACATACATACATACATACATACATACATGCAAACGCAAAGAGAATTGGGACCTTGGGGAGGCTTAGTGCCACTCAAATTCCAGTATAGACCAATGGCCGATGTCTGCGAGAAATCAATGGTGAGAGGCTGTTGCGATAACGCAAATTTATTTGAAAATGCTATCGAAGGAGGTGGAGAGTGCTGAACATCTGGGGAGACTTGTTGTCACTCAGCTTCCAGGGAACACAGGTTTTCAATCAGATCTTTGATGACCTGTGTGAAAGCTTCATGTGAGCCAATAATAATAAGTCATATTTACTAAAAACGATCTGCCATTAATAAAGAAATTAAGTTGCCAACAATAAAAAAAGGTTTGTCAGTTATGCACAGTGTGCGCACAGACCCTTGACCTACTCCAGTGAGTATTCATGCGTCAGATTAGGATTAGATTAGGTTTAGAATATACAAAGTGCAAAATAAACGTCAATGTGGAATGACTCACGGAATGGTGACACGCAGTCGTTTCTGCGAGTTTCTATGGCAGCAGAATTATAAGGAAAATGATCTTTTTATGTAAATACTTAATGAGATGATAAATGAGTCCGTGCATCATTCAGATTTAACTTCGTCTTTGTTTTATCACAAGCCCCAATCCGCATTTTCTCCGGGGTAGCTAGGAGATTTAATTATTTTTTATTTTTTTCCTTTTTTTTTAAAGACTCATTAAAATAAATAAATATATAAATAATAATAATAATAATAATAATAATAATAATAATAATAATAACTAGCAGGGGTATCCGACGTTGCCTGGGATTGAATGAGGATCAACGAATGTTCCACAATCACACAGTTTTATTGTGAAATAGCCCAATTTTCGATCAAATCGATTGATTACCTACTCTAGTTGGGGACCCATCGCGTGTATCGGGAGGAAGCTTCAGATGTCTTCCTGCAGTGACCCAGGTCACAATACATTTTAGTCTACATTGCACTGTAGAGAACCTATTGTTGATTTTATAAAATTATTTTTTTATATTTAATAGTTTGAATTAAAGTTTAAAATGCACAAGTCAAGTATCATGCTTCAATTGTACTCTAAACAATAACATTAATTTCAAACACGCCCCTGTCATATCAAAGAACCTACAGCTGATTTTATATGCCTGGCCTTTTGCTGTGATAATAGTTTGAATTTAAGTTTAAAATGAAAAAGTCAAGTATCATGGTGTAATTATGCTTTAAACAGACATATTCATTTCGCAGGCACTGCTATCCTATCAATGAACTTACTGTTGATTTTATATGTTGTGCCTTTCTGCTTATGCGATAATAAAACTTCTCAAATGTACTTGTGATGTTAGGTTGTGTAAGGTGTTAATTTTGGTCAAAATCGCCTGTTCCTTCTCTGTTCGATTTATTCAATCATCGATTATCAGTACTTATCGAAAATATTCCGATATAAAACCTACCTAAGAATAGTACCTTTGTAGGAAATTTCTTAAAAATCAACCCAACCATTTCCGAGATCGTAGGAAACGAGCTCATACACACAGAGACACACACACAAAGTTCCTTTTATATAATAGTAGAGCTAATAATAATAACAAGAAATTGAAATGTAGCATCTAAAGAATAGATACTACACTTTGATCTTAGCCCGAAGGCCAAGGAGAACAAATCATATTAGCTTTGCCTTAAAAGCAACACCAATTTTTTGTTGTTTTATTAGAGAATATTTATTTGGAATATTCTACTTTCTTTTTAAAGGGTGACAAAGTTTATTTGGAATATTCCACTTTCCTTTTTTAGGGGTGCAAAGCATGATAACGGCCGAAGCGAATACAAATAATAATATATAGATAATAATAATAATAATAATAATAATAATAATAATAATAATAATAATAATAATAATAATAATAATATGCGTGTCTATACTTACAAACACCACGGCACTTCTTATATCGGTCAGTCGAAGCTCATGGTGTTCGTGGTTGTCATCGTGGGTCGCAGCACAGGGGCAGGCGATTTTCGAAATGGCATACCGTCCCGCTTCCTGGACAAAAGTGCTGGTGACATTGAGGGCCAGCTGGCGTGTCCCGTCACCCAGCGCTCCCAGGGTAAGAAACAGTCCAAGAAGCAGAAATCGCAGGGGTAGACATCTGATCATATTCGTTTAATCCGTAGTTCTTCAGAAACAAATTATTGCCACATATCGAAAATACATGCCGAGCGCTGTATACGTCAACACGACCAAACGTCTACATCTACACATGAATATATATATGTGTGTGTGTGTGTGTGTGTGTGTGTGTGTGTGTGTGTGTGTGTGTGTGTGTGTGTGTGTGTGTGTGTGTGTGTGTGTGTGTGTGTGTGTGTGTGAAGTTTATAACTAAGGTCAGTCGTTGATTCGATCCAATTATTGAATATTACCAAACTAAACTGTCTGTGTATAATCGAGTAGTATTGAACTAAGTTTCCATGTGACTGATTCCATCCAGCCGTTACTTAATGAAGTTCACAGTTCAACCATTTACAAACGAACAACAAAAAATACCAACAGTACTTCACCATCGTAGAAAAATCGACTTTACTAAATACTTAAAAGAAAAAAAAAAACATTAAAAAGTCAAAGAAATTACAAAAGTATCCCACAGTGTATTTTTCAACCAGACTTGACGCGTTAAATTTCACAGATTTCACGTATATTTTTTTTTCAAACAAATATGTGTATTTACACACGCGCGTGCGCGCACGCACACACACACACACACACACACGTTTTAAATATCTTTACATATTTTCATAGAAATGGTAAATATTAAATGTAACATCATTTTTTTTTCACAGAAATTACTAATATTAAATGTAACATGAATTTTTACAGGTAATAAATTAAATAAAATATGGAAAAGAATATTCTCATTTATTACATTTAAAGCTATATTTTTTTACCAAAAAAATGTGTGAACATGAAACGAAACAAGCAAGAAATCATGGAACGAAATTGGATGAAATAAATATTTATTTACTTAAAAAATATATATTAATAAAAGTAAATAAACATTTATTTGAAGGAAAAAATCTCAGTTTACGAATATTCTTATTTTAAATACAATATTGAAATGACACAAACAAGAAATTGTGGAACGTAATTGTGCGGGGTGGCAAAATTGGCTTACACTGTCAATTTCCTATGACGTGTCATGGTTGGTTTGGTTGTTTTTTGTTTTACGGCATATCAACCCTTTTCAGGTTATTTAATGCCGAATCTAGTGATTTTGAAGAACAATTTTTTAATAGAGTATATTTGTATTTTTTTTAAGTCGGCTTCTATTTAACCCATAGTTGGGACCCTCACAGGTACTACCAGTCCGGGTCAGAGTGGACCTGGGAGCAATAGCAATTAAAAGGTGGCTCCTCACTCCCCAAATCCCGCAAGCTGGGGCCTCACCATCGGATATAGGTCATATCCAACCTATGACGTGTCATGACGTAGACATCAAGCAATGGTTCGAGTAAGCTAATATGCGTGATCACCAAAGATTTGTTAGCTATCGATCTTTTATATTGTTATATATATAACCAATAAATGTTACCAAAGGCAAAATAAGTTACTCTTCTACCTATCTGGATAAGTTTTGTATGGTTTAACGTATTTTTACGCTTTTGTTCGATTCGAAAAAGAACTAGGGGTGAGTTCGTAAGTTTAGTTGACAACAACATTGCCCACATCGAATAAGTGTCTTTGTGGAGTCAATAATGGCTGAGAACTGGAAAAGTTTACAAATGTGACACTTATTGAGTTGATTTCTATCAGTATTTTGTTTATTTTTAGATTTTTTTTTAGTCACCTTTGACTTTCCAAAGATAGCAATTTCGGGGTCGGCCATGTTGTTATTAGTCTAACTTACCAATTCGCCACTAGTTTTTTTTTTTTTTTTAACCGAATAAAAGTGTTAAAATATGTTAAAACACACAAAACATGTCCAGGTAGTTAGAAGAGTAACTTATGTTGCCTTTGGTAACATTTATCTTTTTAGATATTTGAAGTTTTATACCCTTGTTTTCTTTTGTTGGCTTCTCTGCTAAATACCCGCTGTGTGTCTTTCATAATTGTCAACCGAAATAAATGTTAGTGTTAATAATAATAATAAGTGTTAATCTTGCGTGTGGTGTTCGCTTTTCTGAGATAGAATACTGTTGCCACATCTAGGGAGGTGCCACTCATATGAACTTTTCCTGCCTTGACAAAACTGACTTCGAAATCTATTGCATGATCTCCTCTTCTCTTCTCTACAACCTCTTTCTCACAGGAGAGACGTTACTAGTCTTTTTCTGCTCTAATGTTATTTTCATGGCAGGTACTCAGCTGAGATAATTTCCCTTTATCCCCCCTGTGTACGGAAACCTAAACGGAACTTCCATGAGCAAAGTTTGTTTTTTCATAGAACTGCCCATCCATGGAATTATTTCCACAACCAGACAGTTTACTTGATCTGTGTCAGTTGATAGGATTTCTTGCGTGTTTGCTCAGTTGGTAGAGAGCTTGCTTTGCATGAATCAGGCTCGGGTTTCAAATCCCGATGTGTCTAAATGATGAGGGCGAAACTTCCGGTTTGTTGGCTGTCATGACTCTTGTGAGCTGCAACGTGGTCTGGGTGTGGAAATAGTTATATATTCCCTCAGATTCTGATGATTCTATTGCTGATTGCTTGCTAGGTTCGCGTGTCGTGATGGCATTGTCCTTACGAGTGTAAAATTCCTACTTGTGAGACGTCGGCTTGGGTTATAGCTGGTTGCGATGACCACGTCCTTTGTTTGGTACGAAGTAGGTTCATTCCATTGTCAGATTTTGCCGCGGTTTGCTTGATCTGTGTCGGTTGATAGGCTTTCTTGTGTGAGTGACGTGTTTGCTCAGTTGGTAGAGTACTCGTCTCGTATGCAAAAGGCTCGGGTTTCAAATCCCGACTTCGGATTTGTCTCACTTGTGAGCTGCGACGTTGTCTGTCTGTGGAAATAATTATATATTATCTGGTATTCTCTTCTTATATATATATATATATATATATATATATATATATATATATATATATATATATATATATATATATATATATATAAGCGAGAATGTGTGTAAGGACACTTCTCAACGAATTTTTGATCTACAAACTTGAAATTTGGTATATATGGTATTCAGATACGTGGAGAACTTTTGAATCGGGTTTCATCCGGAAAAAAGAGCTGCTAAGGTGTCCAAATTGAAAACGATACGTGGGAGTAATCGGATCTTTATCTGTTTGCTAAATGTTTCACGAATGCGTTTTCATAGATAGTTTAACACTATGTTAAGAATAAGTAAGTTTGGAAACACTTTGTAAAGATCGTGTCAAGCTGACCTGGATTAATGCTTACTTGACTCTTTGGGGTTTGGTTTCGATCTCAGTTCGAGAAAAAGAAACATAATACTCGCATGCACATGTCTCAGTTCTCATATGAATTAAAATATATTTATGCATATTTTACAACCGGGCAACACTGGGCGTCTTGTTAATATATATATATATGTATATATAGTCATCCACATGCAGTACCGTTTCGTTGTAGCCCAATTCATCAGTGCGGCTAGACTAGCACCTTTCCCCAGCCCAGGATCGAACCTACAACTAACACGTTGACAGCCGGCAGTTTTATCCATCGACCCACGGAAGCGGCACTCGCAAATATCTCAACGAATGTCTATTTAAACAAACACTCACTCACTACTTTTTACCCAAAGAGGGGGGGGGCTTTCTTGTTGATTTTTTAAACGATAATACGGTTGATTAACGTTTTCACCTTGAAGATTTTTTTTTTCTTAGAAAATCGCCCATATTTTATTTGGACGTAAACTGTGCAGTCACACACAAACGCACACACACACACACTCTCTCTCTCTCTCTTTTTCTCTCTCTCTCTCTCTCTCTCTCTCTCACACACACACACACACGCGCGCGCAAACACACGCTCGTGCGCGAATAAACGAACCTTTATTCCTTACAATTTTCCCCGCGCATTTTGCACAAAAAATAGATTTCAATTTCAAATACGCCTACACACTTTTCTCAAAACAACAAAGTTAGGAACATATTTTTGGCGGACGCAGTTGAAGACAGCATCATGTGACACAAGTAACCAATTAGGAAATTAAGAATATTGTCTTTTTAACGCTTTTTCAAAAGCCAAAATATCAGCAGGAGCAATCGTGTTCTGGAGCCGGTCCAAAAAATATAAAAACGCATCAAACAGTCTTCTACGAAGAGAGTTATGCTTTTTCCTTCCTTCTCGCTTTGACAACACAACAAGAACATGCCTCTCGTATTCACAACATCGTCGCTGCCAACACCGCCAACACCATGATACACACGCCACGCGGACACTCTAAAATCACTTGTGCACACACGCATTCATTCCGCACATTTTCCAAATTAATAACAACAAATCGCTTTCCTCGCGAATTACTTTCCTCATGGGACTTTTAAAGTAAGGCAAACTTCGCCAGATAAACACAAACTTTAAAATAATCTCATTATTTTCACACAGGACTTTAATTTTCTAACCTCATTAATTCCACGAAGGACTTTCACCTAACATTTTAATCATAATGACTCCGAAAGAACTTTCACCGACTGGACCTTTGTGTATTCACCTGTATTGTTTTTGTTAAAAAATAAATGCGATGCATTTAAATCAGAAAGAAAGTGTCGTTTTGTTTCATTCTTTTTTTTTATATTATTTGGTTTGGGGCAAAGAAATTTAATTTTACTTAAACTTCTGCATTCCTACAAAATAAATAATATTTATTTATTTATTATTTTTAATTTACTTATAAAACAGTAATCTACGGAGATGGATATTTTGTGGCCCAACCTCTCTTCAGCATAGCTTGCTTGACTGTTTCTTGGAATCGACCCTTAGACCATATGGATTATGATCTGGTGCGTTATCCGCTACGCCACAAAGTCATAGATAATTTTACTGTCATCTTTTATTCCTTTTAAACTTATGCAGATTACTCGAAGATTTTTATAAACGATAAAACAGTTAACAAGCGTCTTCAATTTGAATATCTTTTTTCTTAGAAAATCGTCCATATCTCATTTGGACGTAAGCAATA
>NC_136517.1:48025069-48030069 GCF_053919585.1 Euprymna scolopes
TTTTAGCGATACTTAACAAGAAAATCAATGGGTAAAAAAGACAAATACTGAACAAGTCACTGTTACCAAACGCAAGAAAAGTGACTTGTGCGTGTGCGCATGCGCGCGCGCGTGTGTGTTCTAAAGTGTTTGAAAACGGTTGTATTTTAATTTAAGGTTTTTTTTAAATACGATGTCGTCAAAGTTAAATTTCGTAATCGTAAACGCCACCTTTTCGGAAATCATCGAAGTTTGAATAATGTTTTTAACCGGTAAAATAGGGCCAAAATTGAAAAAGAAAAAAAAACGGAACTTGGCAGGCATAAGTCGACTTAATGTATACTTTCTACACATGCGCCATTATACATTTATACCTTTAATTGCGTTAATTTTTAAAGGTTTGATATCTATGTGTCCTTAGGTCAGATCGTGGTGAATACCGCTGGAGAGCTAATTGTTTTTTGGTTTCGATTCTAGGTGATGACTCCCAAATTATATATATATATATATATATATATATATATATATATATATATATATATATATATATATATATATATATATATATATACTTTTGAAATCACTATTACATATTGGATACAATATAATAATCAATAGAGCATTAGCTCTATAATAATAAATATGAAATCTGCATGAATTAAAATATCATATTTAATCGTATATTATATTTTTATATAGGGGGTTTGGACCTGTGAAATAGATTCGATTTGGTCTTTAACCAGTAAAAATAGCTTTTAAGAAGTTGCAAGAAATTGAAACTTGGCAAATATAAGTTAACTAAAAGTGCTCTTCTACACATGTGCAAATATACATTTAACAGTTAAAAATTATTTTTTAACTTTTTTATATTCATACGGACGTCACTTAGAGAATAACAACTAAAGCTAGATAGCTTTATTTTGGTTTCATTTCTAGCTTATTGCGCTCAAATCATGTTTTTTTTTTGTTTTTGTTTTTGTTTTAACTTTTGAAACCATTACTATATATTGGGTACACTGTAATAATCCATAGAAAATTGACTCTATAATAATAAATACGAAATTTGCATAAATTAAAATGTCCTATTTAAGCATATTTTACGCCGGGTGGCGTGCTAGTATTGAAATAAAAACGTTTTCAAAGACTTTTAAACACAGAAAAAATATGTAGGTAGGTAAAAAAAAAAAGTAACTTTTCTTGCTTTTGGCAACAGCTAGTTGGTCAATATTTGTTTGTTGTTGTTGTTTTTTTTTATCTCTCCTTTTTTTTCTTGTTAACTATACTGCACAATTGCCGTTGATTTTAAAGATAAATAATCAGAAAATTCAAAAAATTATATTGCTTTACCTACTCTTTTGTGAACTATTTGCATAAAAAAATTAAATTAATATTTGATATAAGTTATAAAACTTTAGGGTTTGTTTTACAATCACCAAAAATTCGAAAAAGTGGTCAAAAATTCAAATACATAACAAATAAATGTTTTCATAGGCAAGATAAGTTGGCCCTTCTACACTATTAGGACGAGATTTCGTAGTCGATAAATGGAGTTTTTAGATAAAAACAATGGTTTCAACTGATTTATTTATTTATTTATTTATTTATTTTGTCAATTCTAATAAATTACACTGGTAGCTTCCAAATTATGCAGTCGGAATTACCTGAATATTACTGAATTATTAATAAAAACAACTTTAATCGTGGAACCAGGTGAAAAATTGCCGCCATCTTGTTTAAATCGAAACGGAAAATAACCTCCCTTTTGAACTTTTTCTGTGTTTTACGATTGTTGTCATCAAATTCTATTTTTTATTTTCTTTAATAAATAATTTTCTATCTTATCAATTTTCGTAATTTCTGGACATAATCATCTTAAAAATATGAGGAATACGTAGATACCATTGTTTTTTAATGTGAAATTTAGTATTACGATTTCTGAAATCTCGTCCTAATAGTGTAGAAGCGCCGATAAGTTATTCTTCTACCTATCTGGGACAGTTTTTAGTGGTTTTGCTAACTTTAAAACGTTTAATTGGTTTGAAAAACAGTGACTAGTGTTTACGTGAGAACAAGAAAAATGGTCGCGAGTTGGTTCGTAAAATTCAAAGTTTTGAAAATGATTTAAAACTAAAAATATTATACAAAGCACTGTTAAAAATTCATTCAATATATGTCACGGTAACATAGATTGGGTGGGGTTTTAACAGTATTCTGTATAGTTGTTTAGTTTTAAGTCGTTTTCAAGAGTTTAAATTTTTTAACACTTTTTCGGATCTTTTTGGGTTATAAAAGAAACCCAACCTTTAAATTTCGCGTAAATAACCAGTCTGAGTGAAGTAACCATCTTGTTTAATGTAAACATGTTATTAAATGAAGATGGTTTCCTTAGCTCAGAACTGGTATTTATACGAATGTTAAAGGTTTATAATTCATATCAAACTAGCAGAGAGATCCGACCTTGCACGGGACTTAATGATGATCAATGACTGTTTCACACTCTCATATTTTAATTGTCATTAAAATTGGTGAAATCGCCCATTTTTCACTCAAATTGATTAATTGCCTGCCCTAATTAGGGTCCCATAGCGATGCCCCTGGAGGAAGCTTGACACGTCTCTCGCAGTTACTTAGTTCAGAATACATCGTAGTCTATATTGCACTGTAGCGAACCTACTGTTGATTTTAGAAAATTATTTTGTTTATATATTATTGCTTGAATTAAAGTTTAAAATGCAAAAGTCAAGTATCATGCTTCAACTGGACTCTAAACAAAAACATTCATTTCAAACGCGCCTTTGTCATATCAAAGAACCTACACTGTTGATTTTATTTGCCTAACATTAGTGGTTGTGCAGTGATAATGGCTTGAATTTACATTTAAAAAGAAAAAGTCAAATATCATTGTGAAATTGTGCTTTAAACAGAAAAATTTATTTGGAACGCACCCTTGTTATACCAAAGACCTACTGCTGATTTTATATGTTAGGCCTTTCGGCTTGTGCGGTAATATGACTTCTGAAATGCACTTGTGATGTGACGCTGTGTAAGATGTTAAAATTGGTCAAAATCGCCTGCTCTTTCTTTCATCGGATTATTTCAATTATCGATACTTATTGAAGACATTCCGATACAAAACCTATCTAAAGACACTTCCGGGCAGGTAAAGTACTTTCGTGTGAAACTTCATAAAAATCGGCTCAGCCGTTTTTGAGTCCATAGAGAACGAAGTCACACACACACACACACACACACACACACACACACACACACACACACACACACACACACACATTTCCTTTTATATAATAGTAGAGATATGAATTATTTTTACGCGCATATGTCACAAATGATTAGGTAACATGAGACAAATTATTTTCCAATAATTTCCTGGCAGCATTTCTTTAGCAATAATTCATGTTTGTAATAGTAATAATCATTGAAAAATGAACCTTTCTTTCTTTTTCCTTTTTTTTTTTTTTTCAATTTTCTTATCATTTTCTTCTAACTGGGGATGAGGCATCCTACCAGATGCCAAACATTCACATGCTATCTCATAAATTTCAACCGAGAGATATTTTTAAGGTTCTAACCTTCCCTTTAAATGCAATTGTTTGTATCTCTCTTGCACGTGATTCACTGGGTATATTTGTTGGGTAGTTTTTGAAATTCTTTTTTTAAGAGTCTGCTTGCTCCTATAATTACTGGAATGATGGAGGTTCTCCTAAGATTCCGGTTTCTTTTCATGCCGTACATAAGACCTTGATATTTCTATTATCTTTTCCCTCTCAGCTATATTTAATCCAGAATCATTCGGGGAAACTAACTTCTACTAAGGTTACTTCTTTCTCCTTCTTCTCCCTTATCACTATGTCAGATTTCATATTTCAGTTTTTAGGTTCGTAGCTGTAGAAATTGCCCAATTATAGTGGATGGTGTATGACTTATTTCCAACTGTTTTTTCTGGTAAACATGTTCCTAGGACTTGTTGCTATATTCGATATTCAACTTTTTACAGATCATCCAGTAGAGATATTTACACACTTCATTGTGTGGTATTGTATAGTAGCCATACCCTAACAGAAACTTACAGCTGGATGTCAGGTAGCACACTCTCTATTTTTGTGTGGCAGAACCTGCTGAGATCACTCATCTTTTTAAAAGCATCACCAAACCTTGATCTTGGGCAGCCATGATAATCCTCTCCTGATCACAGTGAAGCCAGTCCATTGAGCTTTCCGTATCTATTATTCAGTGTGAATTCGTCCAGAAAATACTTGGATTCTTACAATATAGTTCCTAATATTATAGCTATTTTTCTGAACACCACTGACCCTTTTGTCTATAACACATTCTGTTTATCACTAATTTTTCTAATGAATACTTTCCAACATGATAAGCACTAGCTGATGTGCTCATTAATATTCAAGAATACATTCATCTTCAAATTTTACAGGCTGGAACGATAAAATTGTCACTCTGGAAAAGACGACATGATTCCATTTCCGTTTGATGAAAATCAGTTTTCTTTTTTTGGTGCAGACCATCTACTAGTTTGCCAATTGTGTACAAATCCCAAGAGCGATAGGTACCTTCTATCCGTCTGAAAGTGACACAATGTTCAATGAGCGAGATCGGAGATGCGCTGCTGTAAAACTCATGCTCTCTACCGATCAAAGTTATGACAACAGGACCATTGCCAGCACCTTCAAAATGCATCGCTAGATTGCCACGAATAACAGAGACGTGCCCAGGGTGATGAAAACAAAGTTTCCAGCCACGGTTATGGTCTTTCGTGTGGTTTCAAGTGAGGGCTTCATCATGCTACCTCACATCTTCAAAGTCGACTTGAAAGTTAACACCAAAGTGTTTCTGGATGTGCTGAAGAGTATGGTGATCCTCTGGTGCAATCAGGTGGCCATTGGCAGACCCTGGGTGTAGCAGCAGAAATTGGTGCCAGCCCACAAGTCCAAAGAGACCCAGACTTGACTTCAGAAAGAGTGCTACGACCCTTCTCTCACTGC